>NC_045684.1:15575435-15875435 GCF_003331165.1 Xiphophorus hellerii | reverse complement strand
ACACTGAAAGCTCTGCTCTGTCTTTACTGCACTAAAATAAGCAAACAAAAGCTATGCTGTATTTGTGTTATCTACCATTTTATCTAGATGTACTTATTCATATATCTCCTGTCATGTATTTGAGTGTGAAACACAGACATGACTCAGTTGCATGCTGCGTGCTTTAACTGCTTTGGATTTTAATGACAGCTGGCATATAGCAGGTGGAATCTCTCTGCCTTAGAGGCGACACATAGAAGAGAACATCCACAACAGCATCACACACACAGCCACAGAAATCCCTCAAAATGAGCAAATGAGACATTTTCCCCTGTTTCTTCATAACATTGTAAGAACATCTTTCATGCTCAAGTGCGTAGCAACTGCGAAAAAAAAAAAATTGTTTTTGCTTTTTGCAGTGTGTTCCAGTGCTCAGATGCTGTTGACTTTCAGCTGAAGAGTCCAAACACAATGGCTGAAGCCACTAGCAGAAAGTGTCAATGTACTGCATTCAGTGATATAGAAATGTCTGCTCCCTTTGAACAAAATTGCTTTAAACTTTGTTTTAAGGCAATGAATGACCAATGATTCAGCACCACTTTTAGCAGACCTCTCTATTGGAAAATACTGCGTATTTTAGATTTAAGTACTGTATAACCTTTTTTTTTTTAAAAAAAAAAAAGGTAATGAAAATGCTTTTATATTTGTACAAGCCCCAATACAAAAAATAAATAAATATAGACATATTTATTTCATAACTGGGTTAAGCTACCAGGCTTGTAAAAACACTTTATGGAATATTAACTTGATTTATTTTTCTATTAATAACAAGTGTATTTAGTGATCCTCTTTCTAAATTACCTTAATTCTGCTCCCTGGGGCCAGAACCTTCTTGCTGTGAGGTAACAGTACTCACCACTTCACCACTGTGCTAGCAAGAAAGGAAAGGAGTGATTTTTGCAAATTGTGCTGTAATTACTTCTGGAGAGGCAAATTATCCTCAGTTGTATTTCACTTTAAAACACACCTACACTGAGGCTGTCATGTTTTTTAAAAAATTAATTACACACTACAGCATTTGGGAAACTTGGTATTGAAATCCTCTCGAGTCGCTCATGGCAAGAACTGAAAAAACACAATAAATGTTCATTTTTGATTATACAGTGAAGTTTCAGTCACACGTGGGTAGTGACTAAAGTGTTAGATTCTGGATGGATGGATGTCTGCACCGTCCCGAGGTACTTAACAGTTTTGGGAGTAATTTAGCTTTAGCAAGGGCCTTTTATTTAACCAACACATAACTAAAAAAAGAAAGTTAAATTACACGTGAACATCATGCTGGTAAGAAGAACACTATTTCACTAACCAAGGCCGGTGCTCATTTATTTGAACTTGCGACCAGCGTTGAAACATCTCATCTCCAGACTTCTCCAAAATGTTTTTGCCCTGTAAAGATTCCCAGGTGGTCCGCCACGCTTCTTACTGGGAACAGTTACCTCATCGCAAAAGAAGATCCAAACCACTAAATGTGAACCTCACACACCCTGTGTTGCCCTCAACGCAATGCCATGGGAACCAGAGAGATCTGAGGAGAAAAGGCTAGAAGAACGTGGAAACTTCATGCAAGCATCATTAGCCAAAAAACCGAGACAATCTTTAACTTGAACAGTTTTTAATTTGAAGACAAACAGGCAAATTTCTGCTGTTGCATCACCTTTCTTGCTGAATGTTGCACCATTGAAATGTACTTAAAAAGGCAACATGCAAAGCAGTCAAGTTGTCTCCCTCTCTCACTGTATGGCCTCTCCTCTCTTTCAGGGAAAGCTGCAGAAAATAATGATTGCTGGAGTGTGTTGGGGCTAAAGTAGGTCAGTGGAGCTAGCTGTCAGAAGTAGAAAGAGAGAGAAGCAGGGCAGTAAGATGCTGGCTCCAGTAGGTCCCCTCAGGTCAGAGCTTTTCCCACTGCAGAGCGGCGAGTGACGCACAAACTAGATCTCCGTCATATTAGTCTGCATGCTCTGCTTGTGTGTGCTGTGTTGCTGTGGACACACACAGATGAAGGCTGCCTCCAGACTGTGGAGGTGTATGTGTGGGTGGACTGTCAGTGTTCCTGTGTTCACGATAAAAAATGATGCATATGAGTTTGGAGATGAAAAGGTCAAACTGAAGGGGTTTTAGGACCACTTTTCTACTGACAAAATGGCTTTTGTTTGGCATTAAGGAGAGTGTGGGGCTGCTTGGTAAGTGTCAAATACAAGTTAAGGTCAGGCTGACGGACAGCAATAAAAATTGACCGATTTATGAAGCTGCTGCAGGAGAGCTCTTCTAGGGTTGTTACAGTCGCAGTGCACATTGGAACCACAGCTTGGCAGTAAATTGAGACATGCTTACAGATATAGGAGTCACCCACTGGAAAAGAAATCACATAATAAAATTGCAGTGTATCAATAAGAAGCTGCTTCATTCATAAAGAAAAAATAAAGTTTTCTCTACAAGAAAGCCCTATAGTCTGAATTGCAGTTATCCCAGAAATGTGAATATTTCCTACCACAGAGCGACACTTATTATTTAATCCTGCGTTTAATCAGGATGAAATGATTAAACACAAATAAACACACTATTTCACTAAAAACATTTCCTTAATTTGGTTAAAAATACCCCTTACTCAACTTCTGCAGGTCAGATTTAAATACAACACTCTGCATGTTACAGTAATGCAACCGCATCACAGGTTAAGGATGCTGACCTCTGCTTAAGGTTAGAATCCACGACTCTCTAAACATCTCTGAATCGAAGCAAATTTGGAAAGCTTAGTTGCAGAGCAGGGAGTGCTGCTGCAATGTTAGTACTTAGCGAGTAGGGAATCATATCTGCACAAGGATGTTTCCATGCAAGGGGTGGAATTTCACTATAAGGACACAGGAGTTTCTGCACCTGCACCATCAGTTACCCTTTATGCAGGATGAGCATCATGAGTATTTCCTTCAGGTTGGAAGCGGCATGAGAGGATGCAGGTGAGGCATTTTTCTTCACGGTCTAAAAATGTATGAATATCTACCCCTAGCTTGAGTTTCCAGACCTATTCTTACAAAGACCCATCCAGCGTGTTCAATAATCTGATCATCTCACTGTATTCATTGGTGTGGATGCCATGGATTAAGTTTGCCTGCTTGGTGAGATCTTTTTAATGCCAGTCAGAACATTGGAAAAATTCAAAGTGCATATATCATAAGCTCAAGCTGGCATGAGCTTAAAGTGCCACTGACCTGATGACTGGTTGCTTTTTCCTTGAAAATCACTTTTATTTTATTTTCAGCTTTTAATCCCTACAACAGTGCCTTTCCTGCTATGAGACAAACCAATCAGGTCAATCCGTTGTGGAAAATTGAATGATAAGGCTTATTTGTAGAGGCAAGAGCTGAAATTAGGCTCATTGTTATTTCGTTTGTAAAACTGGATCGGTTTATTGCAGAGTAATGCACCTGCTTTTCCTCACTCGGCTTTTCTTTCTCTCTTCGTCTGAGAGCCTTTTAACTCCAAGGTATCTGATTTATACACTTGAAGCAAGTCTGGAAGGTCTCCTGAAGGTGAACGAGTCACAGAGACTCTCAAACATGCAAGCTCAACTAAATCTGGTCCCCATTACGCTGAGCAGAACAGCTTGGATTACAGCACACACTCACACACTCACCCCCACACACGAATGCACAGTGAGAGTGATTCAGATCTGTGGTAAAAACCATTATCACTACATCACCTCTTTTTCAGCTGCTAGCAGTTTTATATATAAATGCTATAAAGTATCCATTAAATGTAGCCAACCTCACAGGTTTCCAGTCCAAAGAGCACAGATCTACTCTGATCCGACGCTCTGGCTGGCAGCTTGGAGGAGGATACTGTTTCCTTCGCTCCACAAGGCAAGTACAGACAAGAGTCTGAAGGAGAAATGGATTTGTGAAATTCAGCCCATCTACAAGTCTCTCTACCTGAACAAGCTCTGTACACCAGACCATTTCCTTGTTTAAAAAGTTTGTGCAATACAGCAATGGCTCGGTTTGAAATAATCAACCCCCAGGCTAAAGCGAGTGAGATGAACTCTCTGTTGCCATAAGGATGACACATGATCTCATCAGAGTGGCACAGCTCAACGGATGTCATCGAGTTTCCATAACAAACAAACTCAAATTAGAAATCCAGCGAGGTTTGCAGCTGACATGAAAGTGGGTCAGTTTAAGCATTTAAATGCCCTTTCTTCTGTGACCTCATTACCGAAGGAATGCTGCTCTTCCACTGCGATCACTTGATAGGAGAAGAATTTCTGAGCAGTGGGAAATAAGACCTTACGTTTGGCCTCTGGCCCAGTAAAGAGCAGCATGCATGTCTCGTCATGGTCTGATTTATGCGTTTATTCTTTAAGTCTCTGCTGCTTTTGGTGACAAACTTTAAAGAAAAGCCCTCAAGCAAAGCAGAGATTGAAAGCTGAGAACACAAAAAGTGTTTCTCTGTTAAGGTGTGGAGTTACTTCAGAGCTTTACAGCAGCTTCTCAACTTACAGCGGGGTGAACTGTGTAAGTTTAGAAATGCCACGCAGGAAAAAAAAAAAAGCTTTATATAAAAGATAAATATTGATTTGCACGCAGTTGAGTCAAATAAATATTTTGTCCCTTTCAACTCACACAGAACTGTGGCTCCGGCACTCACATGATTGGTTATTGACACACAATTAACTTTTCAATTACAGGTTATCCTAGCCTCAGTTTGTTATGCATATAAATCACACCCGTCCACAGAGTACTCCTGGAGCTCTTAAAAGACGTCAAAGACAAGACAGGAGATCTGTACAAGGCTGGAATGAGCAAAACAAGACATCAGTAAGAGGCAATTAAATACAAAGTGACATTATTGAATGTATAAGGTTTCCTGAAACAGTTCCAGTAGTTTCTTACACCATTAGCGATGTTAGCATCTCATTCATGTACGTGTCATTTCCTTAAACCTGCTGCCTCGTCTTTCAACTCTATTACGTTGTAATGTTTCAACATGGTTTACCCAATTTATACGTAAATTTACCCTGAGCTCATCCAGAAGGATCAGTACACAACTATTTGGAAGTGTCTTCTTAAAGATCCAAAAGCTTCTGGGATCACAATCACAAAGAAAACCATTTGTAACACACGACGTCATAATGGTTCGCAAGTGAACATCAAAATGATTCAGAAAAGGTTTAGAGACATAAAGAAAGACAATCTCCACAGTCGAACAGAGGAGGTGAAGCCTTATAGTTTGGAAACTATAAGGCTTAATGGCAGAGATGAGTAGAGTACCTAAAACTCCAGTAAGAGTAGTACTACTTCAAAATATTTTTACTCAAGTAAAAGTAAAAAGTAGCCATCCATTGGTAAAAAAAAGACTACTGAAGTACAAAGTAACTGATCAAAACATCCATTATTTGATATATAAAAATTACATAATCAGACAAACCAAAATATAATGTGTTCAATTATTTTCATTTTCGAAATGAAAATAATTCATAATTACAAAATAACAAAATCGGGCAAAAGAAACATGTTTCCTAATCAATTTCTGTCAATATAAAACTTCTTCGGTGGATGTTTGGTTAAAACAAGCTTGTTCTTCACTCATTGATGTTCCTCGAAGTGAGTAGAGAATCCAGAAGTTTTACTCAAGTAAGAGTAAAAAGTATGTTGAGGAATAAAAATATTCCTCAACATACATTGTTTCCCAAAAAGTTACTCAACTAAATGCAACAGATTGTGAAATGGAAGAAAACTAAACGACTTTGGAGGTTATTTAAGCATCAAGCGAAGCAACATTTTCTAAAATGTGGGTGAGAATGAAATGTAGCTTTTTGGCCTACATGGAAAATTACATGTAAGAAGGAAAATGAGCACCAGATTCCCCTGAACACACCATCCATATCTCTAAATATGACGGCGGAAGCATGATGCTGTTGGGATGCTTTTCTTCAGCAGGGAAAGGAAGCTTGATAAATAGTAATCCTGGAGGAAGACAAAATCCTTAAACATACTGACATACCTAAACTACAGTATGCTTTAAAACATAGGGAGAGGGGTTTCAAACTGACTGCGCTGCAAGAAAAACCCTGAAAGATACATTAAAGGAGGTTAAACAGTTCCAGCAGCAGGACGAACTGTATTTGAACACTAATTCAAACGGGTGTTTTGAAGTGGAATCTGTTTCCTTTGTGCTTCTCTGAACTTTATCTAAAGTTCATCCTGCTTCGAGGCATCTTAATAGTCCAGTAGTGTTTCCAGCAGCGTTTCTCACTCGTGACTGAAAGCAGCTCTTCATGCTTTCTGACCTGACCCAGTTAGTCAAACACTGGCTTATTTAGACACAAAACACCAACATGCCACGTTCAACTGCGGCGCCATCGATCTCATGCTCAGCCATTTTTTTTTTTTTTTTTTGTGCCGTCATTAAAGTCCTTTGACTGACTCTCTCCTCGGGGACACATTGCTCTCGAGTTCTTCGGCACACAAGCGTAAAATTAGACCGAACTCAAAGTCTCTGAGTTTGTGCTGAGGAGAAAGTGGGCGTTAAAGAAACCATTGTGATTATTTTTGGTCTCAATGCAGCTTCTGTGCACTTTTTCCACCAACTGATAGAATCATTTTAACAGATGCATGTTTCTGAAGGGGATATTTACCATGTGTGGATGTGTGATAAATGTATGATATAAAGCAGAGCTGTGTTTGTGTTAACTTGTGTGTGACAGGATGTTGGAAGTTGAGTTTCTGTGTGGTTTTAGCAGAATTGTGTTTGCAACTTGAGGGTTCAAGCAGAGGTGCTGTGGGGTTTTCTATTAGAAAATTCAAAATAATAAGAGATGCAGTGTAGGAGCTATTTTCAGTGCAAAATTTAGAAAATAATACAAAAAAAAAAAAAAAATCTCAGTGTTGCTCTTGAACCTCGTCCTTTCTGTATCTTTGTATTGTCCTCCGCATCCAAAAAGCTGTCGTCAAATAACTCTGGTTGGTTTTGCAGCATTCATCAGGAGAGACGTCATGATTGGTGAAAATAAATATTAATAATCATTGCCATAATCATTGCCATCATTGCATCATTGATCATCTCAGGTCCCGGACAAATCCAGTAGAAATCCCGTAGGACGGGTTGAAGAGACGAACAGGGTAAGAAAGGAAGAGTGTTAACGCACAAATGCTAAAAACAAAGTGGTCAGTTTTAAGGGTGTGTTCTTCAAAATATCCATTTTGGGCAATAAAAGTTGAATTTTTACAGATCCCTTCTATCGGTGCCAACTAGGGAAGGTGTAGCAAGTAACTACGAACTGTTCCTGGTTACTTTTCAGTATCAATTTAATATTTTTCCCGAAGAAACATTTTCCTTGCAGCAGGGTGGGGAAAAGCACATAAAAAAAACAAATTCAATTACACTAAACTATTGGAAAAACAGCAACACAAAAAAAAGATGTACTGAGTAAATGACAATTGCCCACATTTTCAATTTGTCTGAATTATGCCCTGAGTAGTAAAAGTTTTTCCATCTGTTGGTCCAGATTGCGAATGCAGAAACATTCCAGTTTATATGCAGAATATTTGTTTCATCCTTAAACTTTTGTTCTTCCTCTTTGTTCCCATAAAGCCTCCCAGTTGGGAAGCTTTATTCTACTCAGAGCTGCCAGCACGCTGGATTTGATGTCCCATGTTGTGTTGGCCGTGACAAACAAAACACTAAAGTCTGATTTGAGCAAAACGTCCAGACTGAAACGCCTCACAATAAAATATAACGTGAATTTGCTTTGGAACCCGCTTACATGAATCAGATTTGATGTGGTCCAGTTTAGCTGGAGAGGTAAACACAGAAATCTGATACAATGCAGCAGCCAGGATGAAGTGAATGGAGTCACGCTGGAATCACATTCCTACATACAAATGAAATGATTTGTGCGACATGTGGCCTTCGCCCTGCGAGTCCCATCTTCATGTCTCTGCTTTGATGGACTGAACTCAAAAAACATTACTCAGTCTGTGTAAAAGCACACTACACTGTTTTGCTCATTCATGCATTCTGAATTGAATCACTGAGTGAATAGGACGAAGCGAAGCCCTCCTCTGCCTTCTCTGTTCAGGTCAGGGTAATCATAATTCAGCTCAATGTTACAAGCTAGGCTAACCATGCCTTACCCAGCCAATTGTCTCTGAGAGTGTAGCAGCGACAGCAAACATATATCACACACTCCTGCTACTAAAGGTGGCTCTGAGGTCAAGGCCGAACAAGGTTATTTCTGCAAATGTGAAACCGGTTGCTTTAGTGCTTTTCTTTGCACTAAAGCATCTGGTTAAGATTCATTAAAATCCTCTATTCAACACTTTAGCTTGAGTCTATTTAATGACTCAAGTGAGATTTTTATTTTATTTATTTATTTTTACATCAGTAGCACCCAAAATGATTCTTATAACATGGAGCTGATGCGTTTCATTGATTTCTACTTCACTTTTAGTAATGTCTAAATCGCAGTGGCCCAGTTTTCCAAATCACTCTTCAAAATGAGAAAGACAAAAGGACATGCCACTAGACTAGAGTAAGGTTGATGTGTGAGAAGATAGGTTACAAAAACAATTAACTACAGACTGATTACATTTTTTAAAGTGAGATTATTCTACTGCAAAAAAACAAACAATACATGTATATATACATACATATATACTGTATATATATATATATATATATATATATATAGGTACAACAGGTACAAGCAGAAATGTACCTGTTGATAAATTTTAACCATATTTTTGCTCAATTCAAAACAAAATAAATATATAGAACTAAGCGAAAAAATATTCACCTTTCAATTTTAACCTTCGAAAGGTTTCAACTGCAGGGATTTAACATTTGTACTGTGCATATTTACCTGAATCTCAAGGTAAGACAGAAATAAATGCATCAGACTAAGATAAAATCATATATTAAGACATTATTGCTCTCTAAGGTCCAATTTGTTATTTTCAAGGCCTGTAAAATGTAAATTTCTGGGTCTTTGACAGTCAACAGGCCACAGTTAGATCTAATCTTCTGCTGTTCCCACTGTTATGCTCATTTTAAAAAGAATCCGTTTTAAATCATTGGTTTTGACTGACAGAACCCATTATTGTATATTTTATATTTTCAAATTATGCTCTGTTGTCCATGAAGTTGATTAAACACGATGAAGTAGAAACATTCTGTAAATGGATGCACAGTTTGACCCTTTGTGGCAGCCCAACATCCAATTAAAACTGCAGTGGATAGAGAAGATTTACTTTGGCCATTAATATTACAGCTAATTCATATGAAGACAGTAGGACAGCTTTGATACATTTTCATTTAGCTTCACCAAAAATGAAACTCCTGATTATTCAAACACAAAGCAATACTGAATAATTTACATCGCTAATCCAGAGAGCTAATTAGAACAGAAAATATAAGTGATCCACATTCTGCAACCTTCAGATGTGTCTATGAATAAACACTCTGATGCCCAGTGGCCAATTTTACAAGAATCCGTGTGCCGTGATTGGCTGGTTTGCCGCAGAGAGTCATCTGGCGGAGTACCTCCTGGCTGAGCTGTTCAAAGCCAACGTCACATTACCGGCAGAGAAAAATCAGTCAAAACTGGGTCAGAAGAGGCATCATCACACAGATCACATCCAGTGATACAATATCAGGGAACATCCTCATGAACTGGCCCTTTGAGATTTAAGAACCTTTCAATAAACCTTAAATATAAATGTATAAACATTTAGATGTGAAGCTAAACTGTGCTTGTAGGAGTATGAAATGTAAACATGCTGCACTATCTGCACAGCCCTTGTCGCTTAAGAATGGTTTAAACTTAAATGAAAATACAAATTAATTTGGGAGGAATTATTCACTTCAAGAAGGAGCAGTAAATGTGTTTAAATTAGTTTAATGAAGCATTTTGCCTCTGTTGAATAACAACTTTGCAAGTAGCTACTACACAAAGTATCAAAGTAATCTCTACTTTAGTTGTTTAGAATCTTGAGGAAGATTTAATTGGTAATTCATGACTCTGCTTTCCTGAGGTATAAATATGAGAATGGGAATGATGAAATAGCAAAAGTATTTTCTGTTCTACCATCAGAAATATATTAATACACATTACAAGCACTTGAACTGGAGGTGTTGACTTCCACAAGATTGAGCTGTTGCTTTGACCAAAAACAAAATATAAATTTGTTTAAAACACACATTATGTTCACTTTCCTAAGCATGGCTGAGTATTTGTCATGCTGTGGATATTTCCATTTCAAAGTCCCTGGGAACATTGTTAGTCATGACAGTACAAAACGTAATGCGAAAGCTAACAGAAGATCAAATTATTCCTGCAAATAAGAAAAGTAAAATGCAGTTGTCTCCCTCATAGAGATAACCACACATTAAAAACATTTCTGCATGCCCTATGTGTACTTTTGTTGTTGTCTTGTTTTTTAATGTCTGAACTTTGATAGTTCATGAAAGATCATTTTAGTAAATAATGCAGGTAAAATGAAAGACAAAACCAACATTGTTCATGTTTTCTGACACAACAACACTAAAGATCTTTTAGTTATTCCATTGACTTCTTCGTTGATTGATTGAAAGAATAATTTTTGCAGAACTGTGTTGTTAAATGAATCATGCATCAAATGACTAAAAACACAGTCTTTTGTCATGCTGCATTTCTGAAGGCTTATAAACTCTCAAGGAAAGTAGATTTTTCTGTGGTTTAAAATGCCTGTTATACAAGAACGCCCACACTGCAGAGGGCACGGCTACTCTCCGCTTTCTAAAAAAAAGAAGACTGAATTTAAAAAAAAAACTCCTAAGAAGAGGAACAGGAAACAAGCAGCAAGCAGAATTCATTACAACAGAAATAATTAGACTCATTTCATGCATAGATTGGTTATTATAAATCCCACCAGCAGCTCATCCAATAACTCATATTTCTCATCACGCTGTTAAAAGTGAATTTCTAATTTTGGTAAGTCTATTCGAGCCTGTAGCAGTGAACCCCGCCTACACAGCTGAGGAGATCCCTCTGGGTCGCCATTCAACCATCACTTTTACCCTTTTCTTCACCCAGACAACAACTTTGCGTCACAAACCAACCAGAGTGACCACAGTGAACCACGCGAGCGGCTGCAGCTGCCCACCAGTAAACCCACGCTTGTTTCCCAACACTTCCCAGCTGACCCTTTGGCAAGCCTACCGTCTTCATAGAAGACGTCCTCCGCTTCTTCACGCATCATCTCATCCAGGTCGTCCTCTGGAATGTCGGTCACGGCCATCAGTATTCCTCCCCGTCTGAGAAAACGTCTGGGCTGCAAGAAGGAATCAACGCCGGCCCGGGGCCTCTTCGCTCCGATCCACCGGCGGGCTCCTCACACGAGAAAGGAGAGGACTGGGACTGAGCTGAGCGTGCTTCAGCTGTCTGCTGTCAGCAATGTGTGTGTGTGTGTGTGTGTGTGTGTCAGGTGAAGAGTGGGTGGGTGGATGCAAGAGAGGACACCCAGCGACCTTCACCAAGTTTCAGCAAGAGTGCCGATTTCATAACATCCTGTGCAAAAGCTGAAGTGAGAGTGTGCCGTTTGGAGAGCACTTGTACGAGTGCGGGTGCGCATGTGTGTTAATGAAAGTGTGCCGTAAGAGGAGCGTCAGTGGAGTGTGTGCATGCGTGTCCACATCCACCGTACAGCTCTCCACAATGAGTCAGCTCGAGCGCTTGGTGATCAACAGGAATAATTTGATGGCATGTTTTGAGCCAGCACAAACAGGCAAAAGTGTGAAAGCGAGAGTTTAGCATGGTGTGTGAGATATGAAGCGTCTCTGCTGGCCATTCTTTCACAGCCCATCAGGACTCGTGGGACAACACTGATTGCTCTCTCTATTTTTTCATTTGGCCCACTTCGAGGGGGCTTTGGCAGTGCCGATAACGTCTGGCGTCATCTGCTGTTTCTGAAAGCTTCCCCAGAGCGGCTCAGGCTGCAAGTAAACACTCTCACCTGCTCTGAGCAGAAAGCAATTTAAATCAGGCAGAATAATTTACCAAGCAACTTTAGTAGAAAGATCCTTCTATTAGGTTGCAGTAACAGAGTTTGTACCCCTTGGCCCTTGAACTCTGCAACTAAAACTGCAGAGCAGCACCAAACTCTGTTCTTCTCCATGATCTTACATCTGCTCAATCTAGACATGAATGATGACTTTTGAAAAAGAGAGGTTTGCATAACTCCTGGGACATTTTCTTATTAGTCATGTCCAGTCCAGCAGGGCAGCACTCAGGATTGTTGTCTGAGTGCCAAGTAGCCCAACAGATTTACTTTCACAAGAGAAGCATTTGATATAGAAAAGGCTTTTGGTTTATTTAAATTGGACTGGGTACAGAAGTGAAAAAGAAAGGGAGAGAGGTGTGGTGAAAAGTTTAAAGGGAAAGAAGGAAATAGGATTTCCATTGCCCCGGCTTCTCTGTTTGTCTTCCTCCTTTTTGCGAAACCCGTCTCTTTTTCCCTTTACTCTCCATGCTGTTTCCCTGACTCACCCGATTTAGACAAACCAATTTGAAACCAAAATAGAAACTAGGCCTCAAGTCAGTTCATTATCACATTTCCCTCAGACCTGCCCTCCTCTGTCACTGCTTCCCTTTAAAGCTGAAGCTCATGGGACCAAACCTGGCAGCAAACTCATTTTCCACAGAGCGAGTTCAGACAACGTCTGTATGTCAAAACCATCGTCAGATGCTGACCAGATCCAAAAATGAACGTGATGATCTTGTGGACAGAGCTAATATTGTGAATATTGTGTGTAATGTTAAGCAGAAAGGGAATGAGACAGTACTAGTTACTGAAAGTGGAGCTGAAACTGCGGCAGAGGTCGAACATCTCAGCCACCCTAAATTAGTTTTTATCCCACTACAATGATTTTAGTCTCAGCAGCAGCACCTAGCACAAGCCATCTCCTCTAATTCATGTGAACTGCTGGTCAGTAATTCAAGGATTTTAAATTTGTGTTGCGGCACAGAACATTGGCTTATTCGGTTTAAAGCTTAAGAAACAAACTCAGAAAACTGTTTCACAAAATTCAGCTTTTCATGTTTTAAATAAGCTAAACCACAACACAAAACCCACAATAAAACAAATCTATCGATATTGGTTTGTGTAAATCATGGGTCCAACCTTTTTGCAATAGAGCTACTTAATGGCTACTGAGTAATTCAAATGGATAAAACACACAGTTTACCTTTAATTATATCACTTAATGATTTAATAATTTATCTTGTTTTGAAACAGCCCTGTTGACTATGCATGTGGTCTTCATGGGAAACTTGGTTCCCGCAGGCACCATGTTGGCGATAATACCTGTTGTAAATCCTTCAACAGCCTCATACACTGAGAAATCAACACCAAGATACACATTTACATATGTTCTTCTTTAATAAATTGATTCCAGTTTCATATTTAAAGGTGTGTTTTACACAGCATAGGCTACAGGTGATGTACTCTATCACGCAAAAGGATTTTCAATCGATTTTGTCTAGTGATTCTAGACAAAATCTAGTGATTTTGTATTGTAAAACACTGAAGATAAAACTCTGCAGTGTTTTATCATCAGCAATTTTATGTAACAGATCACCAGGACAGAGTCCTGCATGTGTAGTTTAATCTTTATATATGTCCAGCTGTTGTGTGAAGATCTCAGAGATTTTTTTTTCCATCTGTCAACAAGCTGCATCATGAAGACAAATGAACACAGCAGAAAGGTCGGGGAGAAAGTAGTGGAGAGTTCACAGCAGAGTTGGTGTCATGTTTTTGTAAGGTTGAACCTCGGCCAAAATGCACACATGAACCTGGGAGGATCATTGTGAAATTTGAAAAATAGGATAACAAAACTCCCACCAGGTGCTTGAGGGGCACAGGACATGAACACAGGTAGAGTCAGAGAAATGGAAAAATCCAGAAATGAACAATAAAAACCAGTGAGCTGATATGCTGAGGCAAGGGTGGAAATGACAATATATAAATATTGGACATTGCATAAAACTTAAGACCTGGGTGGAGGTTCACCTAGCAGGACAACGACCCTAAATATAAAGCTTGGTTTTGATCAAAGCACGATAATGTGTCAAAACCTAAATCCAACATTGAAGGTTCACGAATAATCACCGGTCAACCTAAAAGAGTCTAAGCTATTTTGTAAAGACAAATAGGGATAAACTTATTTTCATATTTAGGCAATGTCAAAAGTCTACAATGCAAGAATGTTCTGCAGAAATGATCAACCTTAATAACACATACACATGCTGAAGGTCTGCTGGACTGTAAAAGAAGGGCAGCACCAAAACATCACCTGCTGACAGCATGAACCTGATGCCACAGACACAGTTCAAGGAAGAAGAAGAAGAAGGACAGGTCATGCAGGCAACTAGCAGAACCCCTCCCTCCCCCCAACACACACACACAATGACACATGCACAGCACAGCCTGCTGTCTTCTGCAGCTTCATCCCACTTCCATCTGTTCTCTCCTAAAACCAGCTCATGTCCTGGTGATTAAATCATGACTCATTTTGCAATCAAACCCAGAGCTACATCATTAACAGGACTGGTACAACCGCCACACAGATTACATCATACATATTTCATGTTTTCATGATATCCATTAACGTTTCTTGCAGACTTCAGTGAGGTCACACTTGAGTAACATTTAGTCTTCTGTGTTTCAGTGGCTGGAAACATTGTCACCACAGAGAAAACTGCGCTTGCAAATGCAGCCGGACTGAGATGAACAGTCAGACAGTAACGACACTAAAACACAGTCAAGTTCGGACACCGGCTCAGCACATACACATGCATTTATTTCTCTCTCAGTGCAAAGAAAAGCACAATCAGATCCGCTCGGTACAATAGTGTTGTTTGAATGCGGTCAAACAATGCAGCTCTTTAGCATCTGCATCCAGCCAGATGATGAGTGTCCCAGGAATGAATAGGCAGCTTCAGCCTCCTACACAGTGCCTCCTCTGGCCCTGAATATATGCATCAGAACGCCTGTTACTGTTTACTAAAATATCAGTTATTAGAACTGCAGATGTAATGTGCTGCTGCATGCAGGCTAATGGTGTTGCGCTAACTCAAAGACACGCAGCCTCTTCCCTTCTGTTCCCGTGAGAAGGTAAATAAAAAAGTATTTAGCATTCTTACAGTTACGTTTTATATTTATGTTAAATCTTGCAACCACCTCACATCTGTGCTTGTTTTCACCATCATAACCATCTCAATTTTTTTTATTGCACTCTCTGCGGCCTTTGTTAAGGTCATGGATTGTATCTGAGATTATGATTGTTAAACAAAGATGACTTCCTTATGCTTTTAAACCCAAAATATAAACTTTATATGGGTTGATCCAAGAGTTGTAGTTAAAAATGTTGTGTTGATGTGGTGTTGATGCCATCTCCTGTGCCATAGCTTGCACTCTTACACTTGTCATGAACATGAAGGAGTCTTTATGAATGTCTACGTCTGTTGTCACGACGTGTCACAAAATTACATTAAAAGTGTATTAAGTGTCAGCTGTGCATTATTCAGTCAATAATGACACTTTCAAGGCAAATATTAATTAAAACTTGTATTAAAAGTCCATTAAAATTGTCAGCTTTGTATTAAAAGTGTCATTATGTATCGAATGACACTTCATGACAACGGTCACAAACATTCATAAAGACTTCTTCATCTTCATCTATAGCTGTTAGGTCATGTTTATGACAGTGTCATGTCAGTCTCATGCACACCCTGTCAAATAAAGTGTTACCCATCCATTAGTTGCCACCTGGGCAGCATGTGTAAGGCCCTGAAGGGCCAGAATTATTTACCAGACTGCATTGGCGATAGACTCCATGGGTGCTATCTTACTTGGAGATTAAACTGTGCATGCAGTGTGTGCTGCAGTGTCAAATGCATAAGAAGGCGAAGGTGTGAGAGTACTGTACTAGAAAGCCATTCGGCTGCTTAAGTGATAAGAAATGTGCTGCAATTTCAATTCACTGTTTATATTTAGTAAAAATCAATTACATTCCACTACCAGCCAGCATTATCCTAATGTTTACTTACACCTTTTCTCGCTTCAGAAGACCGAAAACATTTATGAGTTTCAAGCATGGTTACGTGGAACAGAGCGTCCAAACAATGCAGGGTACTTAAAGTGCAACACAGAACACAGACCATTCAAATGATCATGTGGAAAATAGATGCCTAAGTCCAGAGAACGTGAACAGGTTTTTGCTGCAACAGATCACTGGTGTGATGGAGGGGGATGGAGAGGTTGAAAAAAAAAAAAAGAATTTAGTACATTTAACAAGACCAGAGTGACTTCTTTTGCTTCAACATGGCAGATATTTATGGAACCTCCTCATTAAGTCATTTTCTGTTTAACAATTGCCAAAAGTGGGACGTGAATGACAGAGAAAGAGGACAAAACTTTAATATTCTCTCTGTGTTCCCTCACAAATTACAAAACGGGATGATTGAAAAGGGATGACTGGTTGCCCGAGTAACAACGAGGAAGAACAGAGCATGGCAAATACAGTTAACTGCGATGCTTACTGATGCATGCATGATCCATGCTGCTGATAGTGACCACTTCAAACTAAAACTTTCTGCAGCTAAATTAATAACAGTACAACTTAGAACGATACTACGTGCATGTCTATCAGCTCCTCGGGCAACTTTATGAGAAAAATTGCATAAAAACATCAAACGGTGCAGACTGCAGACAGAAAGACTTCAATAAAGCCTGGTGCTGGAAAGAACAACACATGATGTTCCACTTTAACAAACCAGTAAAGTCTGAGAACATTTAGCTGGTGCACAGGCCAGAGGGAGTTATTTGAAAACAGGCAAATTTGTGCAGATGAAGAGTAACTTTACAAGACAACGAATGGCAAATACCTACTGTACTCATATCGGTATCTTTTCATCCTCACATGGTGGAAAGTCCTGACTCTGCGATACATTTCACTAAACTCCCCGGCTGTTAGCTTCCTCAGAAACTGCTCCTTCTAGTGCTTTTCCCCAGCTTTTATTTCTGGCCTCTCCCCCTGTCTCTCCCTGCCGCCATTGTATTTTTTTCTGTCCTTGTTTCACAATTGCCTCCTTTTCTCCTGTCCTTTCACTCCGTCGCTGTCTCAGAGTGCACAGAGGGCACCAGACAATGACAACAATGCAGCCGCTTCTCTCCAGCTGTGAAGACTGGCACCGCACAGATGGCAGAAGCGACGTATGCGGCTTTGCTCCCAGCCTGCTGGCTACACCTGGAGGGAGGCGATAACGCGCCACTGACGCACTGAACCGAATGAATCAGTAGACCACAGCATGTCTCTGCGCTGGTCTCTGCAACTCCATATTTATACATATGTCCTACAGTGCAGTTTCAGCACAGCGGTTTCCTGGGCTTTTGATAGGTCACAACCACAAGCCTCAGTGTATTTTTTTTTTAGATTTTATGTGACCACCACAAATTGAAAAATCGGAACGCTTCTGCCTTCTAAGACCCAAATTTGCTGCATTTACAGTTTAAAGTCTTTTAGCGTAAATCCATATTTGGACATCTACATGGTAAAAAACGTCCTGTAGTTTTTCTTTGTAAACAACCAGAGCTCTGGAAATGGAAAGTATCTGGAAACACACGTATACTCAAGTCACAAAATCTCAATTAGATTTAGATCTGGACTTTGACTATGCCTGCGTATTAAGTGAGTATATCTATTGTTGTTGTTGCCTTGTTGTGAAAGCGAACCCTTAGCCTAGTGTCAAGTCTTTTGCAGTCTAGTTGGTTTTCCCACTAACTCTGACTGGCTTCCCTGATGCATTGCAAGTCATGCATCCCCACAGCATGATGGTGCCACTACCTAGTTTAAAAATGGGGATGGTGAGTTCATGGTGATGCAGCGTACTCTTCCAATAGCATTTTACCTGTGGCTCAAAAAGATACATTTTCGTCTTAACATACCTCTACATGCACATGTTTGTTGTCTTCCCTACAATACTTGTGCAAAATGCAAGCAGGACCTGTTGCCACTCTTCCATCAAGTCCAGTTTACAGATTGGGTGACTGGTAATTGTTCTGTCAACAGAATCTCCCACCTGAATTGTGGATCTCTGCAGCTCCTCCAGAGTCAGCATGGCCTCATGACTGCTTCTCTGCTCTCTTCTTTATCCACTGCATCAGAGTAAAAGGGGCTGAATATAAATGCAAGCCACATTTATCAGATTTTCTCTGCAAAAAATATGATAATCATGTATTCTTTTCCACCCAGTTTAAAAGTTTGCTCTACTTTGTGTTAAGCACATAAAATCTTAATAATTCAGTCTAAGCTAAGTAGTCAGCAAGCAACTTTTTATCTATGATTTAGAGAAGGAGTTTGTTTTTTATGTTTCATCCTCTTTGCAGAACTTTCATTTGCATGGGAATTTTTTTTTTTAAATGTTAACTTGCCTGCAAGCAAAACATTTTCATCATCTGTGTGCTAAAAGTGTCAAATAACACCATATATTTGCATACATGTACTGTATGTATACCACAGGGGGAAGCAAATGAGCGCATATGGTGTAATCCAGGTTTATTTTTGACGGGGAGATGAGACGGCTTGCAGCAGGGTGGGGCAGCAAGGTGGCAATAGCTCTGAAAATCCTCATTTCCTCTCCCACGCTGCCCATCGCTTAAAATCCACAGCTTACACCTGCTGGTTACACAAAGGGGGGGAGGCAAGTTTCAAAACCAGAAAAATACAGACAACCCAGATTTTTAAACGGGCAGCGTTAGCCACAGAAATGGGAGGTATTTTTTAAAAGTTTACACAGATTCTGTCAAACGGATACGCAGGGTGGTTCTCACAGCAGTTTCTCAGAAACCGGGTGGAGACACAGAGGCAAAGGTTGGGCAATGGTGTGTAAAAAACATCAAGTACTGATTGCAGCTCTGCTTGTAATACCCAGATGAAATTGTGTAAAGAGGTCAGTTTTATTATATCATGAACGGAGAGACCTCTGTTTTACTGTCCGAAGATAACAGGCAAGAAAAGCAGAACTCGAAACACTCCTTAGTTACATCATCATTATGGAAAAAGACCTTTAAATATGTCTGAAGGAGTGTATGACTTCGTATTAACTCACTTGAGAAAACACAATGAGATCAGCAGTCACCACACAGCTGTCCATTTCCCCGGTGAGTGAAAATTAGTTTCGCTACAATTACATGACCTACATATGATTTATGCTGCACAAACCTAAATTTTTCTCATTTAGCAAATTATTCTTAACATCAGACCAGCTTTTTAAATGCGGTTTCAGCTCCATCTGTTCCTACGTTAATAATAGCTTTACACTCAAGAACCTCAGGGATCTGTCTGAACTTTGGATGCTTTTTTTTTTTGCTCCGTTTTCCCCATTTTCCGTTTAATCTCTGACTATGACAGCATATTGTAGTAGCCGGAAGGAACGTGGAAAGAAAAGGACAAAAGATTTTTTTTAAATGGCTTAAAAAAAATCTGAAGGTTACGAAGAGTATCATGTGTTAAGCAACAGCAACAAACTGCCTCTACCTGCTAGAGGGATAAGGCAGTGCTTTGGTTTTTGACTTGCTGCATGGGAACATCTGACTCTTTAGACTGAGTAAACCTGGTGGCTGTGCTGGAAGCTGATGTCTTTTTAATGCAGATGAGGAAACACAGGCTTTGCTGCATGGGCGTGTATTTAGAAACTAAGAAATAAATGTTAAAGCTCTCACACTGTAACCTTCTTACCAAACAACCTGGCAGTCCTGCTTTACGGGCCCCTGACATTGTGTCACTTACCAAATGTGGTATGAGACGGCGCTTTGGAGATTTCACCAAATTTTGCCATTAAAAAAAAATCATATGTCTTTAATAATTAACCTCATCAAAATTGTAGAGAGGTTTGCAGTTTTTATGCTTTAGTCCAAAATTCATTTGTTTTATGGTGAAAAAAGAGAAAGTACCTGAAACACCTCAAAAAGAGACTTTAGGAGAAGAAACTAGGCAACACAGAGTTAAAGCCACATTCTTTTCTGGCTCATCAGCATTTGAATGTTTGTTCTCATCAGAAAAGCCGGATCTGTTTTCACAGCCAGCATCTTGCAAACACACACACACACACACACACCCGCACACCAACACACACAATTATGTTAAACTGGCATCTCTCTGAGAGTAATGGACATTCAATAAAGCCACATCCTGGCCACCATGAAAATCCGAGAGCTCCACTGTGAAGCACAAAGAAGAAACTGGCAGCTCAGTCCGAACCCAGAGACATGGGAACCATGAGCTCATGAGTCGGTGTTAGGAAGGGGATGCCAGCTTTTCATGTTTGACCAGTCAGCCCAGTGCTTTTCATCAAGTACTTATTATTCATGTCCTGATGAAGCTGACGTAACAGGCGGTGGAGGCTACTTTGTATCTTGTGCTCAGTGTCAGACAACTTAGGAAAAAAGAAGCAATTTAGGCATTTAATTCAGATTCCTGCGGTTTCACATCACCTTGCAAACATATTTATGCCTTTTACATATACACACATATTTTTAGAAGTTACAACCTCAATGTATTTTATTAGGATTTTATGTTATCGACCAAAAACCCATGTAAAATTGTGAAGTGGATTGAAAAGGATACAAGGTTTTGCTATTTTATTATTCGTAGAATAAAGCAGAGCAACATAGAAACAAGAGTAGAGAGGTAGCGGTCGCAAGTAAATGATTAAAGTTCAATAAGAATGACAAACAAAATACTTACAAAAATCATGGGGAATTCATTGAGCAATGATAATAGAACTATTATCAAATAATCAACACAACTCAAAACAAAGACCTGACAGATAGAGGCAAACACCAAAACACTAGTATTCACTCATATGTGCAGAGTACTAATGCACACTACATTTCTCAGATTTTTTGATCTTGATGTTTCCATGTTCAGATTTTTATTTATAAAACCAGTTGAATAGGTGTATCATTTTCCTTCCACTTCACCGTTACGAAGCACTTTGTTGGCCTATCACATAAAAATCCCAATAGAATAGGAGTTTGTGGTTGTAATTTGACAAAAATATTAATATATTCAAGGTCTGTGAATACTATGGTGCTGCATTATGTGTTTTATACTCTAGTTTCTTTAAAAATGAAGCCTTCGGTAAAGAAGCAGAATTCACTTAGTGCATTTGCACACTTTGAGGCGACAAATATTCTCACAGTGACCTGATTTTATTTCTTTGGACTTTTAAAAATGTTTTTGTTTTCTCTCTCCTTCCAGTCTAAGCCTTGTGAGTCATCACAAACAAAGCCAACATCTCCACAACCGGAGGACAAGGTCAGCCTGACCCCTGGTCACGCTGCTCCAGGACAGCAAGAACAGACACAAGAAAATAATTCCTCACTGATTCCCTTCGCTCCAGGTAATACAAAGAGAAACCAGAGGTCAGGGTTTCATGCAACTTGCTCAAATGCAGATACATGTGAGCATAAGTGTTTTTGGATGCAAAAAGCTAATATAAAATTTGGAGAAAAAAAATCATATTATTGAATATAGCTGTATCTGAAAGCATAACAGATTATATTTCACTAGTCAGACTGAGGGTTCATTGCAGCCTGAGCTGGAGAATTAAAAAAAATAAAAATAAAAAATCACCTAAATTGTATCTGTCTGACAGCATGAAGCAGGCTGAAAGGTCTCAAAGAAATTCAAGAACAACTGAGAAAGTCACAAACATCTGCCAATCTGGAACGGGCTATAATATTATTTGTAAAACATGGAACAGCAGTGTTCTTATCCTAAGACACAGGCCTACAAAAGTTACTCTATGAGCACATTAAGAAGGTCACCAAGGGCCTCAGAAGAACATCTAAAGCACTGCAGTCTTTACTTTCCTCAGTTAAGGTAAAGGTCTGTGATTGGACATGAGAAAAAGATGATAGAGTTCAAAGATCAAAGGCCTTTTCAATGGCCTAGTCAAAGACTAGGACTTAAATCCAGCTTGACCTGCTGAATAAAAACAAATCTACAAAGAACACAGAGCCACAGAGAGCCTCTACAGTAACACAGAAGGCTGATTTTCAGTTTTTTCCACAGGCTTGATGACAGCTGCAGCCTCCAAGAGTAGCAAAACCAGTTATTAGATTTTGGAGGCAGTTACTTTTACACTTATGACCTGGTTAGTTTGAACCACTTTTTTTCTCTTACTAAATCAGTATTTGAAAATAGTATTTTGTATTTCCAAAGATTGTCTCTGTCAAAAAATTACAATTTGTGTGAAACATTAAAGTAAAATTAACGGCAAACTGGGGACAAAAACATTTTGGACTTCTGGACAATTTTCTTTTTTTTTTTTCTGGGTCATTAGTTGGTTCCTTGCTGTTTTAAATTAACTTCATCGTGGGTCAAGTTTAAGATGGGTGCCCCACCTGTGAACTCTAAATATTCTGGACCGGTTCTTTCAGTAATAGCAGTAGCAGTTTTCTGGTTTTGAAGTCATTTTAAGGCCTTAAGTTTCACCTGCACTTTTTCAGATTTCCATCTGGTTCTCCTATGACTGTAGTGAAATGAAATTAGCTGAAATATTGAATAGAAAATAAAGTACAGTTCAATAGTTTTGTTTTTATAAGGCAAAGCTTTGAAGGTAGAACAACTTTAAAATGAATTCAGATGCATCTGTTCTCTCTGCAGAATATTTGCAGCACTTTTTTGTCCACGACACATCTGCATGCGTGTGTGAACAGTGCATGTGGCCTTTGTTCATTTCTCCATGACTTTCACTCTCTTTCCATTAGACTTTCTCTCTGTCCTCATAAGTAGCCCACGCAGCAGCTCTGCTTGTTGACTTTATTGTGTGAAACTGCAGAGAAATGGGCCAGAACTATTCACTCACATGTACCATGAATGCCTGTGAAATAAATCTCTCTCGGTGTGAAAGGGAGAAGGAAAAATGTGCTGAAAGAAGAAACTGAAGTAGAAAAGGTGGCAGGGTGAAAGAAATAACAAAAGGTGCATAATCTCCTCCAGTGCAGTTCAACATTCCAACGAAGCCTCCTGCATCGGCAGAAACGGAGGCTACAGTGGTGAGGAGGCGCGTTGCCATGGAGTGGGAAGATGTTCGGAGCGTGGACCACCATTATTGATCTGAGCAGAGACAGAGAGGGGCGCATCGGGGAGATAATGATGATCAGGAGGAGGGGAGGGGATGGGAGAAATAAAGGAGAGGGAAAAATTGAGAAAGAAGAGAAGCAATAAAGTAAGTGCGAGGAGGGCAGAGGTGAGCGATGGGAAGGCAAAGTGAGGGGAGGTGGAATAGAGAATGAGAAAAGTGTCGTCAGAAAGGTCAGGAGGAACACAATCATACAATCTGCTAAAGTGGTTTATTTCTATCACCTCCGTCACAGCTTCCTGTTATAAAAAACCCACCAGTCTAACAGATAACAAATGAGGGCCTGTGTTATGACTGGATGGAAAAAAAACATCTAATGACTGTACCCCTCAGTGTGGTAGCAGACAAAAGACAGGATAAATCCTCAGGGAAAGAAGAAAACACTTCCATGCCTCAAACACACTGCTGATTGGCGTGAAAAGCTTAGCAAAGACTGGTGTGTTTGAATGCTGGTGTTATTGCGTGACTGTGGAGGCCCCCTGCTGGTGGTTGCTGGACACACAGAGTTTTAAACAACAACAAAAAAGTTTCACAATCATCCTCAAAGCAAAAGTCTTCAAAATAATGTTGGCAAATGTGACATTTCTCTAGTCACATGTTCGCATTGTATGAATGAGACCATAACGTCCATTGATTCTGAAAATTTGTTACTATATTTTAGCTCATGGTTCTTCTTGCACACAAGAAAGCGAGTAAGTTTAACAAATGAAGATCTTTTTGGAGATTTCTGAGCAATTAAAAAGCACATTTCACACCAAAACACATTCACATAGGGTCCATACTTGCATTTGCGGAGGTCCACAATTATAAATATATTTAGATTTTTTTTAAATATAATGTCAAACAAAAAAGAAATGCATTTGAGTTGTGCCTCTTTTCATGCCAAATGCTGTAACCAACCAATCAGAAACTTGCAAAGTCATGAGATCATCTGGCCTTTTCCACACTTTTGAAAGCCTCATTAATCTTAGTTTATGCGAAATTACTTGTGACATATGGGGAGATCTAAAACTACTGCACATTACCATTTAATGGCTTAAAGGTGGCATATTACGCAACATAAAGTTATACAACAAATCTCCAATCTCTGCAGTGAGTTGGGGATAACAATCCTGTGGTAAATAACTTATGAACACTGAACTAATCAGCAGTACTAAGCTGATCAAAGGATCCCTACAAGGAAGTAATCAATAACCTGAGAGTTTTCATCCTTAAAGCTCTGCTGATGGCGGCCAGATTAAAGAGGCTCTAATATGTTACCTAAAAAAACTGAAAGAACTGTGGAGTGTGGATTAGTTTATCTTCTTTTCACAAACTGCATTTAAAAGCATGACGCATCGTGAGTGTAAGGCCTCTGCTAATCCAAGGAAAAGATTTGTGATACTCGTAGTGCGACCAGAGGAAATAGCCAGAGCTTATTTTGGGAACGCCGTAAATAATGCATCACCCAGAAAAACATCCCATGTCTCGTCTGCGATGCTGACTTTCATTTTCAGAAAGTTGAATTTTAATCTCACCTAATCAAAGCACGGAGACCTAATCAAAGTCCCAGCAGGCTTTAGAAACCTCCACACTTATAAGCTAAGGACGGTTGGACAAAAAACACTTTTCTGAGATTCTTTGGAACTGAATGGTTGTCATGGAGATTTGTCTTCTGCTTAACGTGTGACGAACAGATAAATGGGTCCTCATCCAGTGTCTTTTTCTCTGACCAGCTATGAACAAGTTAAGGAGGTCCCGTTTTCTTTAATTTCCTACTGGAACCACATATTTTCTTACCTTTCCTATTCTGAAGAGTAGCAGAGAAAAATGAAATACTGTTCCATGTCATAATTAAAAAAATGTCTTATTATTTCACATGATTAAAAACAGCTTTTATACATTTAATTTGACCAACAATTAAAAAATGCCATCTGACAAGATATCAAAGTGAGCCGACCCTATTAATCTCCTCTGAAATATCTTCATTATAACAAAACAGCCAAGCTCAGTGGATGACCACCGCAAACAATTCATCATAAACTAATGTGTGGTCAAGCAACTGAAAACAAACTTTTAATTAAAAGATAACTAGACATACTACAGAAGAAGAAAAAAACATATACCTAATGGAGTAAGTAAGGAATAAGAAACTCAGTGTTTCCATCTAAAATAAGCATTTTATTTAATGGAAAACTCCATGCATGTTTTGTTTTCAGTCAGAAAACACTGCAAATGTATGAGCTGCGTTGTTGCTCACATACTGAACAAACAAACACGTGGCATCTATCTTCTCCTCACAATTTGACCTCCCCAAAAATCTCAAATATTTGCTTACTGGTCTGAACAAACATTCAAAGCTTTTCTGAGATCTCTCTAACCAAGCCTGTTTACAGAAAGATTGATGGAAGGAAAAGAAAACACATTTTATTAGACACTTCCTTGAGGCTTATGGAAGAATATTGAACTGTTAGGCTTGTTGTCATTTACAGGGACTTGCAAAGTAAATCTGTATCCTTCAAAGTATTTCCACTTCAATATCAAGCTTTTAACAATCTGAAATCATGAAACACAACAGACAGCTGAGGAAGAAAGCTCTGAAGAACTTTGTAGCAGTAAAGCTGTGAAACAACAAGCTTTGAACATCTCAAAGAGTACTATTCAATCCATCATCTGAAAATGAATAGCCCATAAACATATCTTTATCCACATAAACCAGCAGTAAAAAGGCCATTAATCAGAGAAGCAGTCATAGTGAAACATGGTGGGGGCGGCAATTACAAGACAATTATGGAAGAATTACGGCCATAAAGGATTTGAGACTGTAGAAGAGATTCACCTTCAGGATAACAATCCTAAACACGCAGCCAGAGCTATGATGGAGTGGTTTGGTTTTTAAGGATAGTCGCGTGTTAAAAAGGCCCAGTTAAAGTCCGGACATAAATTCAATAAGAAGTTGTGGCAGGGAAAATTTAAAGTTGATGTTCAGAGATGCTCTCAATCTGAATGAGCTTGAACTGGTTTTAAAAAAAATGGGTGAAAACTCTACTATCTATCATAAGTATGGATTGATTCTTCATTTGGGATATTTATCAGAATCACAATGTTTTGATTACTTTTCTGCTAATCTTAGCATATGTGCCACTATGGTATTAATTCACCCTTAATACCAGTCTGAATTGGGGTTTTAGTCATCCTGAAGGATTCACACACAAGAATGAAAATTTCACCAGAAGTTTCTCTGGCTCATAGCAAGCAATCAAAAGCCAGGTAAGGAAACCAGAAGAGCACAAAAAAAACAACAGCAAAGAAGCCAATAACACAATAAATAGTTGTCCTGTAGTAAAGTAAAAAAGTTAAGTTTGGCTCATTCAGTCAGTCTGCTTACGGTTGAACTTCCTGCGGCACACATGAGGCCTCCAGGGTCGCCTTTGCATCCAGTGTAGACGCCGAGACAGCTCCATTTTGACGAGCAGGTGTCAGTGTGTAATATCTAGTCACCCCATTAAAAAACAGCACACCTTTCTTTCTTCCCATCCCTAGGACAGATATTTCCTCCAAAGAAGCTGCAGTGCCAAGCACCACCTCAACAGCCTGTATTTTCACAGCTAAAAACAGCTTTTCCCCCTCCTCTGCTGCTCTCTGCTAGCCTCTCTGAAGGGATGGAGCAGCTTCAGCTACATTTCCTTCCACTGCTCTATCTTTTATGCATGAGCCAGTGGAACCCAACTCCCTCGGTTCTGGGGAGGATCACAGCTCCTATCCACAGGCAGCGTCTGAAGTACAGAGTGCCCAGCTAGGAGAAACGTGATGCCTCCGAGCTGAGCCTCCCAGGAGGGGAGCCGGTTGGACGGCGAGGCTGAGCCGGCTACCTGAGGAGGCTGGAAGGTAGACAGGTGGACAGAGACACCCTTCATGGGTCAAAACTTTACTGTTCCTTTCTAAAGTAGATGTCCCTTGTTACTCCCTCCCTTTAAGACTTAGACTTAGACTGACTTTATTGTCATTTTGCATGCACAGGGTGTATACAGAACGAAATTTCGTTGCATACGGCTCAGGACAATGTTTTGAGCTTTCAATTGTGAGGTTACTCCAGAATAAAATAAAATACAGTATAAAAATATGAATATAAAATATAAAATATAAAGTGCAGGAGTGACAGTAAAATATAAGTTATTTAGCTCTGTACATGTGCAAGGTATAAAGTGGAGACCAGATTTTAAGTGCAGTCCAGTTAAGAGTTCAGCAGTCTGATGGCAAGTGGGAAAAAGCTGTTTCGGAACCTGGTGGACCTGCACCGGACGCTGCGGAACCTCTTTCCAGAGGGCAGCAGGGAGAACAGTCCATGGTGGGGGTGTGAGGGGTCACTGATGATGTTTCGGCCTCGGGACACGCAGCGCTGGGATGAAATGTCCTGGATGGAGGGAAGGGGGGCCCCGATGATCCTCTCTGCTGTCCGCACCACTCTCCTCACGTTCTTCCAGTCGGAGGCGCTGCAGCTTCCACACCACACAGAGAGGCAGCTGGTCAGAATGCTCTCTATGGTGCTTCTGTAGAACGTCTTGAGGATCGGCGGGGGCAGGTGTGCTCTTCTCATCCTCCGCAGGAAATACAAACAGTATCTGCACAGTATCTGTGCCCTCTTGGCCAGAGACGTGGTGTTCACAGTCCAGGTGAGGTCGTTAGTGATGTGCACCCCCAGGAATTTGGTGCTGCTGACCACCTCCACAGCCGAGCTGTTGATGAGCAGTGGAGCGTGGCTGGGCCGGTTCTTCCTGAAGTCGACGATCATCTCCTTCGTCTTGTCAACGTTCAGGATCAGGCTGTTGTCTCTGCACCAGTCCACCAGCTGCTCCACCTCCTCTCTGTAGTCCAGGTCATTGTCGTCTCTGATGAGGCCCACCACCGTTGTGTCGTCCGCGAACTTCACGATGTGGTTGGTGGCGAACCTGGGGACGCAGTCGTGTGTCATCAGAGTGAACAGCAGAGGGCTCAGGACGCAGCCCTGAGGGGAGCCTGTGCTGAGGGTGATGACATCGGAGGTGTGTTGTCCGATCCGGACTGACTGAGGTCTGTCGGTGAGGAAGTCTAGCAGCCAGTTTCGCAGGGGGGTGCTGAAGCCCAGGTGTCCCAGTTTTCCTGCCAGATGCTGTGGGATGATTGTGTTGAACGCTGAGCTGAAGTCCAGGAACAACATCCGCACATGAGTGTTCTTCTCCTCCAGGTGAGCCAGGCTCAGGTGTAGGGCGGAGGAGATGGCGTCCTCAGTGGAGCGGTTTCGGCGGTAGGCAAACTGGAACGGGTCGAATGTGGAGGGGAGTCTGGAGACGATGTGTTCTTTTACCAGCCTTTCAAAGCACTTCATCATGATGGGAGTCAGTGCCACAGGCCGGTAATCGTTGAAAGAGGTGACTTGAGGTTTCTTCGGCACCGGAATGATGGAGGCAGTTTTGAGACAGGCTGGCACTGTGACTTGGTCCAGTGAGGTGTTAAAAATGTCTGTTAGGACACCAGCCAGCTGACCTGCGCATTCCCTGAACACCCGCCCAGGTATGTTGTCGGGGCCTGGGGCCTTCCATGGGTTGACTCTTTTCAGAGTCTTCAACACATCGGCTGTGTCCAGGCAGAGTGCCTCCTCTTCCTGGTGGGGAACAGTTTTCTTTGTCGGAGTACTGTTCAGTGCCTCGAACCTCCCAAAGAAGTTATTGAGTCCATTTAGAAAGTCAGCATCAACTTCACCCACTGGGGGGGAGGATGGATTGTAATCTGTGATCGCCTTTATGCCTTGCCACATACTTCTGGTGTTGCTGGTGTCGTGGAAGAACTCCTGTATTTTTCGACTGTGGGTTCGTTTTGCTAACCTGATAGCACGGTTCAAGTTGGCTCTCGCTGTCCTCAGTGCCTCCTTGTCGCCAGACTTGAAGGCTGAGTTCCGTGCTTTTAGCATTTCACGTACCTCCTTAGTCATCCAGGGTTTTTGGTTGGCCCGGGTGATAATGTTCTTAGTGATGCTGACGTCCTCTGTGCACTTGTTGATGTAGGCTGACACCGTCATGGCGTACTCATCGATGTTGATCTGGTCGTTGTAAGTGGCTGCTGCCTTGAACATCTCCCAGTCAGAGCACTCAAAACAGTCCTGAAGTGCCTCCATGGCCCCCTCAGTCCACATTCTCACCTGCTTCACTGTAGGTTTTGTTCTGATCAGCGGGGGCTTGTATGCAGGAATTAGCATAACAGATAGGTGGTCTGAAGAACCGAGGTGGGGGCGGGGGGCTGCTCTAAATGATTCTTTGATGTTGGTGTAGGCCAAGTCTAGAGTATTCACTCCCCTGGTTGGAAAATCCACATATTGGTTGAAGTGAGGGAGAACAGTCTTCATGTTGGCCTGGTTAAAATCCCCAGCAATGATGAAAACGCCCTCTGTGTGTGAGGATTGCAACTCACTGATGGTCCGGTAGAGAACACTCATAGCCTCTTTAGTGTTAGCACTGGGGGGCACATATACGGCAGTGATGCTAACAACAGTAAACTCCCTGGGCAGGTAGAATGGTCTGCAGTTAACAGTCAGAAGCTCGATGTCCGGGGAGCAGTAACTGGCGACAGTCATGGCATTTTTACACCAGTTGTTGTTGATGTAGATACACAGCCCCCCTCCTCGGGTTTTACCGCTGAGAGCGCTGCTCCTGTCTGCGCGGAATGTAGCGAGCCCCTCCAGGCTAACAACGTTGTCCGGTATGGACGAGTTGAGCCATGTCTCCGTCAGAATGAGAGCGCAGCAGTTCCTCAACTCTCTCTTTGAAGACAGTTCTAGTTGCAGATGGTCTATTTTGTTGTCCAGAGAGCGAACGTTGGAGAGGAAGATGGACGGAAGCGGCGATCTGTGGGGGTTAGCGTTTAGCTTAGCTGTTAGTCCACTTCGACAGCCGCGCTTCCGCTGCCGGTCGCACCGCCTTCGCTTTCTCCTCCTCCGGCTAGTGCTGCTAGGCGAGTCCGCTGCGCTGCGGGCCGCTGGGTCTTGCTTCCGTAGCACTCCGAGATCACGTAAACACTCTAGAGTAGTCGTATTTATGAGTCCGAAATCACTTGATGATCGTAATTCCAGCAGACGCTGGCGATCATATGCTAACTTACTGAGTGGATGCAAAGTTTGTAGCGTTTTAGGCGGCGTATTTTGCTCAAATACTCGCAAGTTGTCGAGAGCCCATGCAGCCGCAGCCATTTTGGGCGCCGCCATCTTGAAAGCGGCGCCCAAATTCATTGCTAAATTCGGTTTAGCAATGACCTATCATCAATTTGTAAATATTGCAATGAATCAGTATGAATTATAAGCTTGTAAATACACACTGTGTAAGATTATTTGAACATCAGTTGCGTATTTAGTGGGCTGCACAGTGGCGCAGTTGGTAGCACTGTTGCCTTGCAGCAAGAAGGTCTTGGGTTTGATTCCCGGCCTGGAGTCTTTCTGCATGGAGTTTGCATGCGTGGGTTCTCTCCGGGTACTCCGGCTTCCTCCCACAGTCTAAAACATGACTGTCAGGTTAATTGGTTTCTCCAAATTGTCCTTAGGTATGAGTGGTTGTTTCTTGTCCTGTCTGTCTCTGTGTTGCCCTGTGACAGACTGGCGACCTGTCCAGGGTGTATCCCGCCTCTTGTCCGAAACATTTGCTGGAGATAGGCACCAGCACCCCTCCCAACCTCACTAGGGACAAGGGTGTACAGAAAATGGATGGATGGATGTATTTGTATAAGCAAAAAGGCCAAAAAAGAAATCTAGATTTAACCCCGAAAGATCTAAAATCGTAAAAAGCCTTTCAAAAACATGTAGCATTCTTGAATTTGCTAAGATTTTGGGATGTGATCACAAAACTGTCAAAGATTTTGTTGTTTTAAGTGCCAAAGATATCAAACATGAAGTAACCAGAGACCCAATCTCCTCAAGTGCTGCCATATTTCAGAACTGCAGTGGTTCCTCAGGTGTTCAGAGACATGTCCCAGATATGGAAGGATGACACTTGACAACCCCTGAACAAGATGAGTAAAACATCAAGACTGAGCCAAGAAACATCTGAGGACAGGTTTTTCAAAGGTTTCATGGACCGATGTGATCAGAGTGACAACAGATGGACGGACCTGTAGCTGGAACAGTAAGTTCACTTCGACTGAGACGGCAGTAAGGTAAAGGCTGATCTTTTCAGTCAAAAGTTTGCAACAAACATGATTTTTATGCATCAAAGTACTAGCATGAAATTACTAGACACAACTCCCTTCCTCACCTGACCCTTTCATTGAAAGGAAGGGTGGCTGCAAGGGTTACCAATTTTTTTACCAACTGTCAAAATTTTTCATTTAAGAATGTTTTATTAAACTACCATTGCCCAATAATTGTGTACATAGATATGAACTCAAGAAATCCACACTAAACTGTGGTCTTTAGATGAGTTGCTGTATTATCACACCATCTCCCACACATTGGTTTAAAGTTAAATCAAATTTCTACACATTTGTTTGCCATTATTTGGTAAAACAATTAACTATTAACCTGTCATAAGAAATACAGGAGATAAAAACTCGAGAATATAAAGTTATCAATACATACTTCAGTTTTAAACTCATCAAAAACATACCTGGAAAGTTGCCTTGACATTCGAGAAATCCTTTAATAGAGGAGCCATGTTGTGACGACTTCCTGAAGGCGGAGCTATCAGAAAGAGCGGGAGTTTTTAAAGAGACAGAGGTCAAATTTCAAGGCATTAAATAAGGAGGTTGAAATTCCTTTATATTTGATATAACATTTTTATAACAATTGGCGTGTGGGCCAAATTTCTCCCGTAGTATAATTACATTTAGAACATGAGATAAGTCTACTAGAGTTGCCCACCAACAGCATTGCTAATACAATGGACCCCTGCCTGTTCGCGGTTTAGCATTTTTCTATTTTTTTTCTCAGTAGAAATTGTTTGTGTTTGCAGATTTTCTCAAAGAGCATATTTGAAATTCTTGAAAATTTCGGAAGCTAAATCACTAGACATAAAGCTAAAACGTCACACCATTTGCAAAGCAGCCAATCCAGAAGCGCGACTTATTTTCGTTGTTCCTGTCTATAACCCCAGGAGAAAAGAAACGGATGATTAAATTTTGGCTTTTGCGTAGTGCTAAGATAGTTCCCACTGCATGTTAAGTTACGCTTGGTGTTTGAACTATTAAAATAGGCAGCTATAAGCTTATTTACAGTGGTTCTCAACTATTTGTGGATTTTTGCCATTTAGGTAGCTGTGGTCCCAAAACCCCATAATATTTTTCTCAAAGGCATTTCATAAAAATACAAATTGTAATCAACTGATTTAAGCATTGCCTTAAATATTGAATTGTTACACATCATTTTTTTTGAAGCAATAAGCTTTTTGAAAACAGAAATCGAGTTAAACTTTAAAAAAAAACCAAAAAAAAAACCAATTTCATGCAGTTTTCTCAGATTAAGAAACAGTGACCTCTAGTGGCAAAAAGTATAAACTACGGGGGAAAAAAACGTACATCATTTCAACTTTATTTGGATAAAACACACAGCACATACATCCTTCAGGTGAAATAACAGAAATTATACGGTTTTCAGCATTTGGTTGGTCTACGTCCATAGAAAGGTAAAAACAAAGACTCAATATTTTATATGTTTCCCAACAAATTTCAAACATTTGGTATCCATTGAAACAGCAAACACTCATTTATATTGCTATGTATGCACTGCCCGTTGTTACATATAAGCTCATATCTGCTGGAAATGGACTAAATATTGTACAGTCAATATTTTCTTTAAAAAAACCCAGCTCACTATAGTTTGGTCTCAACATCTACTAGAATCCCAGAGAAAACAAATGAGCACATGAACTGCATTTGTCTTGGTTTTTAACTTATGTTGTAAATACGACTCATCAAGCTAAGGACTGCTTGGTGCAGCAAATGTTTTAGACACGAAGAACATCTGGCTACGTTACAGTAAAGTTTCAACAATTGTGCTCACGACGTTACAACAGGCAGGAAAATTTCACCACACTTGGAACGCACATACAATTCAAAAGGACCACATTTCTACATGCAGCTCAAACTCCACACAGCTGAATAACACAGGAGTCTGAATTTTATTAGCTTTATGACGACACACTGCAACATTAAATGTCCTAAATGTTTCACAATCCTTTGAGACTGGCAGGGATCAGTAGAAACAGCATGACTGATCGTGAGGTTCGCCTCTTAGCATTACATGGGGCATTTAATCCTGCAACAATCACAGTAAATAAGAAAAGGTTTCCATTCTCAGCTGTTTGCACATGTGTGAAAAAAGGCAAGAAAAGGATGAAAATAAGGCACAACTTTAACAAAAACGTGGCGAATAAAGCCACTTCTACCTTGCTGATGGACGTTACCATCACCTACAAAGAGGAGACTACGTAGAGCAGAAAGTTTTCTAAATAAAGACGAAATGTCAAATGAGTGAAAAACAGCCGGACATGTTGACCTGTCAACTCTTGGAAAAAAAACAACAGGAAAATAATCAACAGTTGGTCCTTCGGTTTAGGAAAGCATAACAAAACTATTTGTAACCCACAGAACAGTCAGTAGAATATGTGCAAAACTGTTTTTGTGATCTCTGAGGAGTGCCGGTGAGTTTCCTCTCTCACCCTGCTGCTGCCATTACTACACACACACACCTACACCCACATACACACACACAACTTTAAACTATTAATCAAAATGCTGTAAACTGCTTATGTGTGAAACACCCTGCTGCTGCTTCGCCGATTGAAAGATGTGAGAAGAGGAAGGCAGGAAGTTTGTGCGGCTTCTCTCTTCAGGTTCCCTCATGCTTATTTACTTTTTCTTTTTTTTATCTCTTCCCTGGTAATCTGCAACTCAGCTTCCTTCATCTGTGTATCCAATCATCCTCTATTCAGACAGAGCTCCTCTCCGGGTTCTTCATCACTGCATCATTCCATCTTCTCTGGTTCTATGTTGTCCAGATCAATATCTGGCGAGGCCACACAGCAGAAGCACAGTTTCTGGGTGATCAGGGAAATCTTATCTACAGTGAGAGGACAAAAGAAAAGCATGAGAAAGATAAATCAAGACAAGCTTATTTCCATTAAACTAGCATCATTTTATTTTGTTAAGTCTTGGGCTTGCAAACAATAAGCTCAAAACTTTTCTTGGACCATTTTGCACTGCTTGCTGGTAATCGTACAGTAGGAAGGGGACAGCGTGTTCCTGAGATATAAATAGATGTAGACACTGTTTCATTATTTAGCGTATCCAGACTTTTCAGTGGACTGCACTTTGAAACACTAATCTGAATCCCTTTCTTAGCTCCCAACACTTGTTTTTCTGTTTGAAAAACAAGTCAAGAAAAGCTTCTTACTGCAGAAAGTTACTCAGAGAAACACGAGGTTGTTTAAGCCAATGAACAAAGAAATGATTACACAACATAAAATTAAGTAATTCTGTTTTGCATTGAACACAAGTCTGTAAATAACACTGTTAATATTTTAATGCCAAATAAGCTTAGCACAATATCAGCTGTATGTAAATCTGGCAACTAACTACAATTTAAAAATGAAGTTCAAATAATACTAAAATCTGGGATCCAACAGAAATATACACAGTTTAGGACAGATAGTTACAGTGTCTTAAAAAACCCCCCAAAAAACAAAAAAAAACAAAAAACTTTTTGCCCCCTTATCTTTTGACATAAAGCAAACTAATAATCATTTCATCTTTTAGGTCAGTTATACTGAAATTACTTCTATTGGGTAAAACATTTTGGAGATTTCCTCTTTCAAATTCAGAAGTTTACAAATATTTCATTAGTATTCAGCAGAACTGAGCTACACAAGTAGGGTCAAATGTTAAAGGTGTCCTTCCACAGGTGATAGTAAATGTCAATTTTTTTTTGTTTTTTTTTCTCCCCTCCAGGGGGTCTTTTTGAAAGTAGGCTGACAGGACAGGATAAGACATGCGGCAAATGTCGCCGGGTCCGGGAATCAAACCCGCGACGGCTGCATCGAGGACTAAAGGCCTCCAAACGTGGGTCGCGCTATCCCCTACGCCACCACAGCACGCCCTAAATGTCAGGTTTTGACTAGGCTCATATCGGAGAAGAAATAACGTCAATTAGATCATGTTGTACTTTTGCTTTTCAGGTGTTTATGTAAATACAGTGAAAACTGGTATCTTTAGTCAACGATGTCAACATACCATGAGAATCCCATGCCAAGTTACACATCAAATGTCTATGTAGAGACAGAGCAGAGAAGGATGGAGATAATTATCTAAAGAACCTGGTTTTTAGGAAATACTATGCAATGAGTATTTCAGTTACTTAGAGAGTAAAAACAAGAAACACAACAGCAACTTTGAAAGATTGGCCGGCAAGTCTAGTTTGGATCAGTTCCTCAGAAGAGCGAGTTTGATCTTGTTAATCCAGATCAGAGGAGGTTCATCATGTATCTGGGTTTGGATATGACGTTTGTTGTTTAATAAACCCACTTCTTCACGAATCCCATGGAAATTACTCATCTCAAACTGCACTCAGGAAGAATTAAAAACATTTTTAATGTAAAAACATTTTTCAGACTCAGACTTAAAATGAGGACACCTAAACAAACCAAACTGTAAAGTTGGACAACTTTTCTCTATTAGTTACAGATTCTGTAACATTATTGAGGCTGATGGAAAAATCTAAATGAGAAATACTTTTAAGTAGTAATTTATTCTAATAAAAAAAAAGTTCTCTTAAAAAATAATAATAATAATAATAATAATAAAAACGCACTGCAGTGCCATGCAACACGGAGGCTCTTACCAAGCATTTTCCGGAGGAAGGGTGGTCTAGACGTGGGAGGTAGATGGACACAAATATAGTAGACTGGAGCTCCGGACAGAGCAACAGCAATTCCAACAAGAGAGTTGATGGTGTCACTGTAGAGGGGAACCACCACCAGGAAAATGCTGCACAAGCAGTAAACTACTGGGAAGAACAGAGACAGCTGCGGAGAAGAATATATAAAGAATACATGAATTAATATACATATATATATATATAAGAAAATATAAAAGGTAGACGTTATTAAAAAAACGTAATGCGATTCTCTTTATTACACCAAATTACTTAGTTGACTTGGACTGAAATCAGTATTAAGTTAAAATTAATCAGAGTTATTGCTAAAAACATAAATATGTTGATCAGGCACACAATGGTTTTGCTTTAAGTGCATAAAAAAAAAAAAAGTGACTGCCAATACTTTGGTAAGATATTTCAATCTGATCATTTTACCTTCAGTCCATCACCAACTGTGGCAAAAAGTGAGAATGGAAATTTGCCGAGCAATTCAAATACAAATCCTTGAAGTTTTCACTGAACTGATAAAACTGGAGTGCAGATATTACCAACGTTTTGGGAGTTGCATGTCAACATGCAGGAGACATGAGCGGCTAAAGCGACCGCAACAGGGGTCCTACCTTAATAGGGCGCGGCAAATCGGGAAATCTGAGTCGAAGGTAGATCTGACTGGCTATCGACAGGCCGATGAACAGCCAGTAATTAAAGCTGAAGTAGTTGATCAACCGGAAGACGTCGGGCACGGAGAGGTAAATTAACGACATGACCCCCTTGAAGAAGAAAAGCACACACATGCATGAGATACGGACAGAGGCTGAGTGCAGAGTTTTGCTTGAGAGCTACTAAAATATTAAACAAACCAACATTGAAAAGCAGGGCTGGAATCGGGGTGTAACGTTTAATGTGGATCATGCACAGGACTTCGGGCAGGTGGCCTTCTCTGGAGCCAACAAAAAACAACCTGCGGGGCGAAAAGAAATGTTGCAAAGGGCAAAAGAAAAAGAAGAAACAAATGCAAACCGACCCTTTGAGGACTCTTCAAAATTCCTCAAATTTTGAAGATTTGAGGAATCTAAAATTCCTCAAATTGCTAAATCTATGGCTAAACCCATAGATTTAGCCATGGGTTACGGAAAGGTTACAGTTTCAAAACCACTAAAATTTTCTATCACATCGTTCCTGCAGTGCAAGTCCACTGAAAGTAGTGGAAACACAGTTATACTATTAGATGTAAACTTTATTAGTATAGCTTATTTGTGTTGTGTGGCAAAAATTGAGTAATCAAGTATGAATGTGCATGCTAGAATTACATTTCAGCACCTGCAATCTAAAAACAGATTCCAAAGACAATCAAAGCTGACTATGACTGTAGCTATTATGGTGACAGGTTAATTTGTCATTTCCTGTTAATTCCGTGTCTATCCTAATTGTTCTTTCAGAACAGTGGTGGCTCTGGCAGCAACAGTTCATGAAGATCTGCTGAAAATTCAGAAAACATTTAAGAAGCAAATCACCTGTGCATTCATATCAAAGCATGCTAAAAGAAAATGCAAAAAAACACATTTTTGATTTGTAATCATCATACCGCCATAATTTTATGCCATGTCTAATGGCATCATTTTACACCCACCTGGAGGCAGCAATGATGGATGAGTTGAGGCCTCCGTAACATGAAACGGCCACAGAGAAAGGGATCATCCATCGAGCCCAGCCCAGGACTTCATCTGCAAATGTCTAACAGGACAGTAAACAGAGATCATCACTAATGCAGATAAGATTCAGTAACAAAGCCTAGGATTAAACAGGAATCATTTTGGGTTAATAACTAAAACCGACACCAGCTGAAATCAAAACGGGATCAATTAGTTTCGGTTAGTCTGGGTCCAAGTTTAAATTTCTAAGAAATGTAAGCTGGAAGCAGAAGACGTTTGCTTTCAGGGAATCGCTTCACTCTCGGTCAACAGACCCAGGTCATAGCTTGACATCATAAGTAAGCCATCAATCACACTGCAATAAAAATTATAAAACGGCGCTGACAAGGGTCATTAAGAACAATTGTTCCTCCATCTGCGCTGTAATCAGATCATGAACCTCCCTGCTGCTCCTGCGTGGAGCACTAACGTCTTTAGCTAAATGAGAACGCTGCAGTCTCTACTCCCTCAGTCGCAGGTAACCAAAGGGACGAACCATCACCAGATGAATGTATCGGTGCTCGTCTACCAGACTGGAAATGATGACAGTCAAAGACAGGAAGTGCAGATCATAACCCGGCGCTTCTGTGATGATGAACAAATCATGTATAAAGGGAGATCCTGTGTTTTCCAACACATTGATGTTACAACCAAAGTATTTTTTGAGCAGATTTTGGTACATAATTGTGTCACGCTCCACAAATCTAGCATTCATAGAAGGGAAGCAAGAAGAAATGCTTTACTGAAAGAAAATGGTTCTATTAAATATGGATTCTTGAGGGAAGAAATACAAATTTTTCTTTTTCTTTTCAAATTTTTCTTCAAAAATAGTTAAAAAATTGCTTCTCTGCACCTTGTTTTGATCATCAAATTAAAAAAAAACAACTGGCTAAACTGACATGAATATCTTTACAAGCCGTTGCTAATCAGCCTGTTCATATAATCGGCATGTTTGATGGGTTACCATGTGAACACCAAATAGCCGCCTTTGCTTTTAATCCTGAGAACCGCACAGAAACTCACCACAGCAACCGCTTGACTGTAGAGCAGAGTGTCTGCCTCCATGACCACGTAGTAAGCTACATTGGTTAAAATGTAGATTATTGTGACAATGGGCATGGAAATGGCAATGGACAAAGGGAGATTCCTACAAGGGAAATGAAGGGAAAATGGCTTAAAAACGTTTTAGAGTATCTTTGTTAGTTTTAAAGTGAGCGCTCATGTAAAGGATATGGAGGGAACACAGGAGAACAGGAGACCGCACCTCTCTGGGTTCTGGATCTCCTCTGTGATGAAGTTGAGTGTGTCCCAGCCAGAGTAGGAGTAGAGAGCTGAATAAAGAGCCAAAGCCATATGGCCCATTTCCAGCTTGGAGTCTTTGAACGGCTCTTGAAAATTCTGGTCAAAACCTTCACCCCCAAAAAACAAAGAAAAATGCAATTGTTCATACTGTCACTGTTGTCATTATGCATGACATACTGTATGTCCACTGCACTGGTGAACAAATTCCAATAAATTCTAACATTAAAACCTAAAGCATCCAAACTAAATTAATATATTAAATAAACAGTTGGACTCGAAGTGAATGAGGCTTTCATTCAAAGTGAAATTATAATTTATGACAAAATTAACGTAGTGCCAACATTATCCAAACATTTGATATATTTTCTTTAAATAAAAAAAAAACAAGCTTTGCATTTCTAAAGGCAACATTTTTATTAGCACCACATTTGTTAGCAATGCAGAAAAATTGTGTGAGAAATACTTTGGTCTCTGAAGCCAAGGTTAAAAATCAACGCCTGTATTTAGAAAATGATGCTGCCTTCACCTCCGGTGCTGCTGCAGACATGACAGAGTTAACGGGACAATACCTTGACCCAGCTTCACCAAGCCAGCGATGATGATGACGATGAGAGCCAGCACCTTTGCTACAGTAGAGATGACCTGGAGGATCGCTCCCCATTTTACTTTCATGCAGTTTACAGCAGTTAACAAACCTGTAAAAAAAAGAATAGACCTTTAGTAATTAAAAATATACATATTAAGCGTTTAAACTGCATAGTCATAATCCTTCAATGTAGAAACGTGAAAACCTGCAAGAATATTTGCAATTTTAAAGATTATAGCTGGTTTCACTGATCTTTTTGAAGCTTGCCTAAAGACACTTATCACGGTAATATACCTGGTTGTTTCAATAAAACCAACAGGTTTAAGGATCAGCTAGTGTGTTTGCATTGTCTTTATTCTTCAAAGTCTTTCTTAATTTACCATTCCTAAGCCTCTACTGTTGTCTTTTACCACTCAAGATGCATTAAGAGTTAATCACCAGTGCAGCTACAAACACACACAGCTTTATGATTTCAAAGAGAAGACAGGATTAAGGTATTTCGTCGAGATGCCAAAGGCTCTAAAACTCAAGCTTATTCCCCTCCATTTTCATGCTGCACTTATGATGCAATTATGTTCAAATTGTGAACCTGGCTCCTGCAGAAAACATTTCACATAAGAGGAAGTTCTAATCCAAGACTATGTGCAGTTTATTTGCATAGAGCTCTGCTGTTTGAGGAACTGCGTGTATTGTAACCTCAACAGTTTTCAGATACACAAGCAAGTAAAACAGCTGGTAGCTGGAAAATGTGTGGTTATACTACAAGATTTTGAGAGACTGGCTTACGGAACAATTAAATATTTGCATCAAAGAGAATCAGAGTAAACACTAAAAACAGTTTTCAAAATGATGATTTCATGTATGGAGCGAGAAACCAAAATAAAATCTAGCCATAACAGTTTAGGCCAATGTGGAACAAGTAATTTTCCTCTAACCCAAACAACTGGCTGCATCTCCTTGATGACCACAGCCATCTGGTCTTTATGATTGGCCGTCAGTCTTTTACATTACTGTGGAGACATTTTGGTTTTCTTAGTACAAAATTGTTTTAGTCAGTTACTCTTCGGGTGTCTTTGGTGTTTTTAAAATATAATAACAAAGCATCTAAACTGGATTCAAGTCAGGACCACTCTAAGACTTTATTTTTATTCAAACCATGCAGAAGTGACCATATCTACTTACTTGGAGGCAAGTAAAGCCATATAAAAAGAATTGACACACAAAAACACCAAAGATGTTGTTTCTCTGATTTAAAAAAAAAAAAAAAATCATGCAACATGCTTAGAAGAAGAGTCTTACATATTATGGCAGCTGCAATGAGGCGGACCGGGTAGTACGGGGAGAAACAGGTGGAGTAGAAAGGCTGGATCAAATAGTTGGAGAAGGTCAAGGCTATCACCGCCTGAGAGGCTGGTTCTACGATCAACAGGGACGTCCAGAGTCTGCAGTGGAGATAAATGATCAGATACTGTTGTTGGACACTTTTAGCATGGATGTTACTAGACCTAATATCCTTTTAAAATATGAGCTACACCAACATTAATGTATGTCTAAGTCAAATCAAAATGTGTTTTCTGTTACTTTTGATGATTGTGGCTTACAAATCTTAGCAACAAATTTAGTTTCAAAGGAAATATAATTACGAAAAACCCAATTTAAGAAATTTAATTATCTTACGGCCGACCTTAATTTGTATTTGCTCAGGTTTCAGTTAAATTCTTCACAGGGATTGACAGTCACAGAACCTTGCTTTTCATAGATTTTTGTTGGGAAGTTGAGCGGAAAGAAAAAATGTGATAGAAAGAAAAGAGCATAGGCAACAAGGAAAACCACAGCTTTTAAACTCTAAAGGTTGTGGACCAAATCAAGATTATGAATGTTCTCAAAGGGCTGGTTGTGGTAGAATATATAGATAAAACTACATATTAACAAACTTAAAATATTGTAGCTTTCTCTGGATTTGATTCACACTCCTTGAAATTAATATTGAACATATTTTCACATTGATTGCACTCTACGCAAATAGAAACAGATTTGATTTGACTGATTAATTAATGTTTAAGCACACAACTGTTATCCTGAAGTTGCAGGCCGGTTTTGGCCCACTTGTCTTGAGTTTAACACACACGCTTTAGAGGATTGTGATGTTTTGCACCAGGAGACAGCTTTTTCTTTTCTTTTTTGGTAATATTCAAAGTATCTGAGAAACTGAATTTTCAGTTTTCATTAACTTGAAGCCATTTTCATCAAAAGTAACAAAAATAAGACATTTACAATTCATGCATAATCATTCTACATAACTTTCACTGTTTGAACTGAATTCACTTTTTGGTGAGTAGAGTTGTACTTGTTTTCAAGATGCTACGAAGAAGAAAAACCTCCGCAACTTCAAAGGTGCGCCGACATACCGAATAAAAGCCAAAAAGCCTCCAAATGCTTCCAGAATGTAAGAGTAAGACGCTCCGGATTTGCGGATAGTGGTACCGAGCTCAGCGTAGCACAACGCTCCAATCACAGAAAATATCCCTCCGATGGCCCACACCACCAGAGACAAGCCGTAAGAGCCCGTATACATGAGAACTCCCTGCAGGGACAACAGATGTGTGGAGAAACAGGAGAAAATGGGGAAACATGCAACACTGTTTGCACAGAGAACAAAATGGTAACAAGATTCATTTATGACGATCATACATTTATGCAAGAGAGCAGGAGTCTTACCTTCGGAGAGACAAAGATTCCAGAGCCAATCATATTTCCCACGATGAGGCAGACCCCATGGAGGAGGGAGATCTCCTGCTTTAGTCTAACACCACTGTCCACAGACTGGGTGTCTCCATCAGCCACCATGTTTACTAATTTATTTCAACGCTCAGAGGCAAAGGTTAATATAACGAATTAAGAGTAACGCAAATTTATTCTGGTAAACAATGATAGGTAGTTTGGTCCTAACAAAGACAAGTGGGGTTGGTCTTATAGGAAGTTCAAGATCTTCACATCTCAAAACAGAATCCAAGGTGTAATTTCTCTGGTTGGATACCCTGCAAAACAAAACAAAAAAAACAACCATCAGACATATTCAATTTTTTTTCTTAAAACTCTTAAAGTTTTTTAAAAGGGACAAAGTGATTTTAGTCTAATGTATCATTGGGACAAATCACACACAAACACTGGGTCAAAGCGTCTGCAAATATTCATTTCTGTTGGGATGTGGTGGAATATATAGATAAAAGAGCAACACCAGGATTATAACACAGGCTAAGCATTGCTTTTTTTTTTTCTTTTTTTTTTTAGTTTTTTTTAAATGTTTGCATTTTTTAAGACTTTATAGTTGGTGTTCAGGTATTAATCTTCCAATCTTTTAATAACATATAATTATCAAGTGATATTTTCAAATTTCCTGTCAAGTTTAAACATTTTTTAACTCAAAAACATGAAGGGCAGCTGGATGAATGACTGCCTTAACGCCCAACCACCGGGCTTAGCAAGTTTTCTGGGGGAAACCTTGCCAACCAACATCATTCTGCTATGCAGGCCACTACACCAGCCAGAGGATTGGCTGGTGGTCCAATCCTCTGGAGCTGGTGTACAGCGTGTTTTGTCGGTGACCCTGCTACAACCTTGAAAGGCCGGATGATCTCCTCAACACGTCATCATGCTCTGCAGAAGAACCTGACTCTACCTCTGCTGAGAACAGAGTTATGCGTCACACCCAAGCCTTCCAAAAACTGAAAAAATTGAAACAATGCAAACTATTTTACACTGCAACGAGTCACCTCTAATCTTTAAGGCTTATTAAACCGACACACCCAGACCAACTTCTGAACAACAATAATACATAAACCAAGCAGGTCTGAATCTATGCAATTTCGTAGGCAACAAACTGATCAACCATGTATTCTTGAACCTCCATTGTTAGATACAGGGCACTGCAGAGTGACAACATTCAAACAGAAACACTCTGACCCAATTATCTAACTGCCGCTCTTCAGTCTCGTGCTTTTTGCAGGTCACAATATTGACTTGCTTCCTTATCTGCCTCAACCACCAACATGGACCATGATGAAGAGATACTTGGGGTTATTCACTTCACCTCTCAATGGTCAGAATGTTAAGCCTGACCAGTGTATTCTAGCAGATTTTGAGACATTATGAACCACAACTCGACACCACCGTACATTTATCTTTGGTGAAGGTAATGACCAATCTGTGGTTAACCATAAGCCTGAAAGAAGCTATTATTAAAAACAAAATGCTATTTTCACATTTATCGCATCCAAATGCGGGTCCAGTATTATTCATCGGCAGTTGCTAAATTTGTTTTGACCTCTCTTGCAATCATTAAAAAAAACAAAAAAAGGACATAAAAACCTGCAGCTGCTGGTCTGTGACAAGCAGCCACCCTGGATCCCTTTATGACGTGAATGGAATTATGCAAGCATCTGTTTTGCATCCCTAAGCTAATCTGGCTCCTGCAGCTAATGGATCCCTGTTTACAATACATCTCTGGAGGAAACAATTAAACTCTGCACAACATGAAGAACATGTGCTGTCGACGATGTGTTAACATGTCGGTTAATGTGCTCTACATTAACCGATGTGCTCTACATCGGTTAATGTAGAGCACATTAACCGATGTAGAGCACATCGGTTCGCATTAACCGATGTGCTCTACATTAAGTGATGAACCGTAGGCAATTAAAAGCAAAGGCTAATTTCTGCAAATTCTAAAACTCTGTTTCAGTACAGCTATATAGTAATGTACATGACTTAATTAAAACAATGCCAGAGAAACGCACCAATAGAAATTTTGCATGTGTTACAATGATATTTTCACAGTAAGATAACCCCAAGTAAAAACACCATATTTTCACAATATTTGGTTAAAAATTTGAAACAAAAATCATATAAAAAAAAGAACGAAAATTATCCCACTGGTTCATCAGTAAGATTTACTGTAGCTTTGATGAATAGATGTGAAACAAAAGATTTAAGATATGACATTCTGTAGCTATAAAGTAAAAAAAAAAAAAAAATGCTGTGGATCTTTTTAACCCTTGTGTGTGAAATTAAAGCTGACAATAAATATTTTGGAACATCTAACGTCTTAAATGCTCATTTTCATTATTGAAGTCTTACTTTTTTCAGAAAAGAAAAACATCTCAAATATGAACATGGAAATTGTGCATTGTGAGTGTCATCTGAGCCTGACTAAGATTATTTCTAAAAAAAATTGTTTCTTTTTGTGTAAAGTTGTTGACATTAACTCCACTTTGGTCTGTTGGACATAAAGAAGAGAGATCTGGAAGATTGCCATTAAGTAACTTTTTTTTCATTATGTTCAAATGAGAACTTCAGTGATTTAAGCTTTTTTATTTCTTTTTTTAAAGCTTTCTGCATTTTTCTATTTTATACTTAAATTGGAATTGAGGAGGAAGGTCAATGGCTGTGCCAGAGAGTTTAAAAATGGGCAGCAACATTAATTCTGATAAACTGATATTTCTGTGTTGGTCAACTTACAGTACATATGTTAAACTTGTGTAAAAACCAACAATTACATTTTAGCAAAGCTGTGTGCTTTTTTTTTTTTTTTACATTTTGAATGGGAGTCAATGGCACAAGAAATTAAAAAAAAAAAACAACTTAAAATTTTCCCCCAAAACCACTGCTTCAAGAAGCTAGTGTTATAGAAAAATACAGCTTAAACTAACAACAACAAAGAAAAAAAAAAACAGAAAAACGGAATCCGGAAATGGTCACGCTGGAGTTGAGTTTACCCTCTTCACCCAAAAATAATAATAATAAAAAAATAAAACAAACTAGACGGAAAAGCTAATCTCTATCCATCACTTAAGACTAAAGGAAAAATTTAATTGACATTAAATCGCGCTTCATCTTCCTCCAGGTAGACAAAAGTCGGCGTAACACCGGCGCGCATTCTGAGACAATAGGATGGGGCTGTGAAAACGTGGACAAGAGGCGTCGTGCCTCCGTGTGTGCTGCTGAAAAATGTAACCCTGGTTAATGTGAATGCGTCACACCGGTTGGAAAGCAAATCGCATCGCACACATACCGACACCACGCAAAAAAAAAATCCCCTCGCTGTATCAACGATTAGCAGCCAGCTGATGGTTTAGCTGCTGGCCCGATGCGGATTTAAAAGGGAAACCCGCGAGAATAAAAACAAGTTGTTTTGCAAAAACTTTAGCTAGCCAAACAATTCTGGCGTTTTAAACCCACTTTGCGGAAGCTCCCCGGTTAGCATCAAGCTAACACAATCCAGGCAGCTGGAGATCATAGATGATGTAGTAGTTGCGTCGTGCTAACCCGAACATGTAAAAACGGCTAAAGGAGGTAATGTGTCACTTTACATACCACGTTGTAATGTCTAAATTCACGTAAAGGCTCCAGGTGAAGGATGAAAAACAACAGAATATAGTCACCTCGTTACGTGCCCATACACTCCTCGCCGCTGGAGTCAAATAGCAACCCATGTGCAGTGTTGGAAGAACTTTAGCTTCGGTCCACGCTGCAGAGCACTCAACATCTGGTCAAGCCCCTCCTCAGCAGCAACCACTGCATGACTTAAGACTCACCGAGGGACCAGGGGCAGGTCGGCTCGTTAAATAACAGAAATACCCAGATTGAACCTCATGTACATTAAATAGAGATAAGTTTGAAGCGTTGATCCCATCATTTGGCAGAGGGTTGCGTCTGTATGACAGCCTGTTCAACCTGAGGAGCAGGTTATGGAAGCCCATTGCTGCCACCTGAGACAAAAATGAACGCGGTGTGTCACAGTAAGAGAGACGCAAAGTTCTGATTTTGAGTTTGAAAGCTCACAGTTATAGGGTTGTATTTCAGAGTTATGATTTCAAAAGTAAAAACTGGTGTTTTGAGTCTCACCATTAGGACTTTCAAAACATAACTTTGATTATGTTGTTGTGAATCTTCTGTTTTTAGCAAAAAAATAACTTTAGAGCTCATATTTATGACCTGTAAACATAAAGTCTGAATTTTTAGAAGAATAAGGTTTTAAAACTCCAAAAATAGTTATGACTTTGTATTTCATATGTGTCTTAATAATGACGCTTGTAAAATAGTCTTTAAAAATTCTAATTCATGTGATAACGTCAAAAGAATAAGTTTGACACTCTTAATTTGGACAAAATGATGAACTTGAAAGTTATAATTGTGACAAATCTTTGTACCTCATATTAAATTTTAAAAACTCATATGACTTCGAAATGAAGGTTTTTGCATTTGAAAGTCTTATATATTATATATGTGATTATTGTAGTTGTATCTCTTTATTTCTGTCTGTGTGTTTTCAAATAACCAACCTTCTGCTATGCATAAATATTCAAAGCACTCATGAATTACACGAGCACCAAGCTATTTTACGCTTTTGAGTGCTTTTACAATTTCCTTCTGGATTTCTCAAATTCTGGTACAAAACCAAGTCAAAAGCTCCTTTCTGGTTAATCAGTAGCAATATATAAGGCCTCTGTTCGTACACTTTAAATAAACAGCAACGTAACAAATTTCTTATCAGTGCAAACACACACGTTTTGATAAGGATCTTGAAGTATGGGTCACTCTGCGTTTCACTTGGGGCAAAACAAAGACAGATGCAGGTGGAGCAACATGAAGAACAAATGCGTCATAACCTGCACACTGCCCAAGAGTACTAAAAGCTTACATGGATCAGAGCCAGCATTAGAGTAATAAATGATGTACATTTAACTCTGTGTTTGCCATGTGATTGCTGCGACTCGGTGGATTTCTGTAGGTTGGGATTTGCTGCCATCTTGTGGTGTTTCTTATAAATAGTTATTCACTAATTTGATCGTGTGCGCTCACCTTTCCTCCTTTTCTAAACCTTGACGAATATCCAAGATAATCCAATTAGATTCATTTAAGAAACTGTTTGAACTCTCGAGGACAAAGAACCTCCAGTTATTACCTCTAATTATTTATTTATTTATTTTGCAAAAATAGCAATAAATAAATAAGCAGATAAATATTTCAGTAGTACATTATAGTTTCTTTTGATGCATTTATTTTTTTATCAACTTGATGGGCAGTGTGCTATGAGCCCGCTAAACCATCACAAAGGAGGAAACACCCATAGTGCAATCAGCCACTAGAGGACCAGCTCTAACTTACAGGAGGACATAAGGGCAATCGGGGCTGTAGCTGGGAGAAGGGAGTGTGGCACAATGCAATTCAAGCAGCTAAACGAGCATTACAGGTCCACAGTGAAGTCAGCTTAGAAACTGATGTTTCCTCTCAATATTTTCAAAATAAAAGCCAACGGGATGCAAAAATCTTAGGATTTTTGAGGGTTGTGGAAATTGCAGATTGTGGAGTATAGCTCTGGACAGCTAACTCTAGTTGCATTTGATGTTGCAATCCAAATTTACCTCCACATTATGTTGTTGTTGTCAGTTAACTTAGCTTCTCAGTGAATGCTTAAGATATACACATGCACAATATGTGTGCACAAATACTAATCCTTTTTATACAGCTACTAAAAGACTTGAAGAGTTAAACCAAGGAAGCATTCTTCACTCAGTGTTTGCTCTCATTATAAGCTGAATCAAAGACTTGGTGGAGTTATAGTTCCTTCTGCACTATTATACTGATTTGCTTTTCGGTCTGAAACTTTGATGGATAACGCAAAAGCAGCACAAAAACTAGGAGAAAATAAGGAGGGAAATAACATATGTTATCTTTATAAGCATAAAGGTAACAAATATTCTAATCACATTGTTCAGACTAAAATGGAAGGAAATTAACAAATGCATTTGAAAATAAAGAAAAAATATATTTATTTACAAGATCTTTGTATATCCCTCATTATTTTTACCTTTTACATACACAATTTTTTCTTTGATTCTATTTAAAACATGCAGATTTGTTTTCCTGTTAAGTCACTGGGCTATTTTTGTCATTTTAATTTTTTTTTTTTTTTACCTTCATAGACTACTGTTGTGTGTTTCATTTGGAATCAACAGTTTTTCACTCATTATTTTTTAAATAATAAATATTTTCATACAGCTTTTTGGATATTTGTCTAATAAACTTTAAGCGATACAAAGACAAACTCACATTTATGTATTTATTTATTTATTTATGTTAACTTACTGTTTTCTCTATGTCCTCCATACCATAGTGCCTAAATTAAGGTTGTGAATGTGGGATAATAATAATAATAATCACAAAATATCTGCTTTTATTTTGAAGTATTTAATCAAGACTTCCGGTGTCGTCCTGGCTATTTGTCGCTGCCTTTCCTGCAGCTCCGCACAGACCACCAGGCGCACCGGCAGCCCCCGTCTCTCTCTGCTGACTCAGTGCCTTAACAGCAGTCCCTTCACCCGGTGATACACCATCCAGACACCGACGCACATTTCTCCGGCCAACTCACCCCAGCGACACACTTCAGACATGGCTAAGACCGCAATCGGTGAGTTCTTATTTTTCTCACAGATATTTTCCCTGGCATCAAAGAACGAGGCAGGTTTCAGGGTGATGATGATGATGATGATGGTGGTGATGATGGTGATGATGGTGAGAGGCAGTGGCGACACCCATGGCACAAAAGGATGCTGAGGGCTGACAGGAGGGAGCGGCCAAACTCACTCTGCAACTCACTTCTTTATGTTGAAGTTAGGAAATTGTGGCATCTTTGTGTATTAATTAAATTGCAGCTGTTATAATTAAATTTTTCTTTATTTTGTTCAATTTAAAATTTCACACAGATCAATATGGGTCGGACTGAAATTCAGTCAGTGACGCATATGCTTATTCAGCCTGCATTCTGATTAATGTATGTAACTAAATAAAAAATATATTTTTTTGTTTTTGTTATTCCTTTATGGAAGCATGGTTGTGTCGCTGCAGCACCTGCCCCCTTCACCGCCTGACTCAGAGCCGTGCAGCATAATGCAGCTCCAGCGACCCCACCCAACATCCCCGCTCCGTTAAAAAGCCGCTCCCCGGGGTGTGAAACGTCTCACCGTCACAAATCTCCCGTTTTATTAAAGAAAAACTGGGTCATCCTCACTGTCTGTGTCTGCTTAACCCATTTTCTACGTGACCGCTGTATATACAGACATGTAGGAAAGAGGGGGAGGAAAAAAGGAGCACCCTTATCAAGAATTACTCTGCTGTCGAGGGAAGAATTTACGACTGGCGCTGAAAAAGGAATATTAGACTCCTAATCCTGTTAGGAAGATTATTGGATGAATTTGCTCTATAGCTGTATGCTCTGGAAAAAAAAAAAGATGGCAGTGTTTGTTAGAAATAGGAATAAATAAAATGAGACGGCTGGCGGAAGGCAGGCCTTCTGTGACATTTATTGTACTTTATTTTGATACTATTAAGCAACAGCTTGAAAAACAGAATCTTAGCTGCTACAAGTGAAAGAAAGCTTTAACGTTTGTGCTCAAGTGCATGAATGTTTGTTTTCTGGTTGGCAGAGCAGGTAATGGAGGGGCGTGCATGGGGGGCAGTGGTGAGGGTCCGGGATGGCTGAGCTCTGGGACACTTAAGCACCGGTCTCTCCTCCTCATTTCTCCTCCTCCTCCCTGCTTTTTTCTTCCTCCTGCATGATCTTGAATTGAACTGCAGACAGGCGGAATGGGATGGGCACGGAAAGCAGCCATGATGCCAGTCATCGCTCTGTGGGTCACTGAGTTCGTTTAGACCAATTTTTTTCGCAGTGAAGCAGAAAGAAACAAAGAAACTAAGTAAGCATTTATTTTCTAACAGCAGCAGATCTTCATTCTGCATGAAGATTAATTCTATCATTACTATGACCATTCATTTTATTATTATGATATCTAAGGACTTAAGTTGATGATAAATAAATACTTGTCATTTCCAATTAAGGGTGATCATTTATCTCCAGGTTGAGGCTACAGAAATCAATCCCTTTGTTTCTGGCAATGGAAATGATCCAATAATATCCACCCCAAAATCAATAGATAAGGGTTTTTTAAGTGGAGTTCTATTAAAAGGTCATGTTCTCTGCATCTTAATTCAGTATTAACTCAGGTTAGTTCCTAACCCATATGTGTATGCAGGGAACCACATGGATTTTGCTCAGACACAAATTGTGAATGGCCTCAAATTCATTTTTTAAAATCTGTGTTAATAAATGTTGTAGTAACTCAAACTAAGTTTCTTCATAGTCAATATAACTGGTTAAAGCTGTGGAAAAGACAGCTCTCCTGTAGTGGTCAGTATTACATCAGATCTGAAGGAGCCTCTGACTGAAGACAATCTGTTGTTGAATCTCTGCTCAATAAACTCTAAGTCACAAAGCAGTCCCCCCAAAAGTGATACTTTTACTTGCTACACTGCTTTGCAATGGAAATGTGTTATAAGATTTCTAAGATCAGCATCCTAGATCCACTTATCATATAAACAGCAGCTTTAATGTAAATAACTGCACAATCCCAACATAGCAATGGTTAAAAAGAAATATTGCTGGCAAAAAAAAAGGCAGTTTCAATGTGGTAAAAGTCACACTTGGTCCTGAGTTGCCACTGGGAAAACCTAATCTGAATGTAAACTAAATGAAGACACCAGGAGTGTTACTACTGCAGCTAACTTCACTTTTTAACAGAATCTCACAACCAGAAGCCAGAATTACCCCTTTGATAGAAAAGTCTTCTGCATTGTTCATCCCATTGGTATTTATGACCATTGTTGTTACGGGCATATCTGCATGATCTGCCCCTGGTTCGTAACTCATCCTGATTTATCACCGGTTGGGTCCCATCGATCTGTGCGGCACACTCCCATTGCTGGTCTTAGATGACCGTTGCTCCTAATGACAGGCTGAGAGGAGGAGGAGGTGACATCCATCCTGCTGGCGACGTTTTGCTGAATGTTTATCACATCTAAATATTCAGATCAGAGACTGTACAGGCAAATCAACAGCATTAATATATGGTTATTGTGCTCTCAGCTAATTTTATTTGAATAACCTTTTATCAAGATAAATCTCATGGAACAGGGGATTCAAGACAGATTATAAATAGGCAATATTCAATAAAATGCATAGAAATGCATTGATGCTTTGTCTATTGACTCAAAATGTGTCTTAGTCTCTTCAGTTTAATAGCTTCAGGTCCTATTTAAGTCATTCCAGATGGAAAGGGGAATATAAATTCAGTTTGTAATGAAGGAGCAGTGTATAGATTCTCCTTTTTGTGCAACAGAGTGGCAGAAGGTTCTTATAATTGAACGTTGACGTAGACGTTGACTTGGTCTATCAGAATCCTATCTAGATGTAGAGAATGCTATCTCTATGCAGTTTGATGTACTTCAAGACCACAATGCTGTGAAAGCTACATCACCGAATGTAGAGCCTTGGAGAACACCTTTTGTCACATTCAAATAACAGTAAAGAAAGACCATTGAATAGAAAAAATGGTTTACGACAAGAAAGATACTTTAGAAAACATCTAATTGCTTGGTGTGGTAGAATGTTGTCTTAAGGTACTATGTTCAGTGTGGTGTGTTACCTCATATTGCATGCCATGCTATCAATGGAAACTATCAGGAAACTGTCCACAAACTGACTATTTCACTGAAATATCAGTAGATGTATGAGTCTTTAGAGATATATGTACTCCAACTGGAAGTCTCAATTACTGGAATCTCATCACCAGCTCTCCACTCACTGTCCTTGATTGTCTGGGTCCCACAACGATCCATTTAACGATCCAGTTTGCTCTTGCGATAGCTTCATAATTTCATGTTTATATTGTTGCTGTAAAGTCGCTGAACGGGCGTCCTCAAACCCACAGTGCTGTGAAAGCTACAGCACCCAGGGGGGCCTAAGGGCCTAATGAACAATGCTGCATGTTTGTTGTATGCCTTTTATGGTTAGATTACTCAAAGTGACTGTAAAAATCCCTTTAGTAATGGTGGGTTCTGCAAGATTAGATGGAGGCAGAAGTAGAGGGGAAAGAAAGATGGGAAAACAGCCAATGCAGGTGTGGCGGTTTGTGCTGACAAAGGGAAACGCGTAAAAGAGGGGGGTTGAGGGTGACAAATATTAAAAATGATGAAAAAAAAGTGAGAAAACATCAGCAACAGATGAGATGGAGGACAGGGGCTGCAGAAAGTGCCAAAGCGAGAGCGGTGCTCTCTGAGGATATTGATGATCCGGGCTTTTTGGTTGATGGATTGGAAGCGGTAGTGCTCTTTGATGGGTGCATCAGTGGTCAAGATGGGAAGTGAGGCGCAGACATGCTGACCTGGCTGGTTGGAACTGCCTGTGGGAAGCAGAGAGAATCATTAAAAATGTTATCATCCCTGTCTGACAGCACTTCATCCCATCTCAGCCCGGGAACGGGAATGTGACCATGTGCATGTGTTCGAACACTTTCTGTGTTGCTCTGTCACTGAGGGTCATTTGTCATTTTTATGTGTCTGATCTAAGGAGGATGCGTTATAATACACTGCTTATTAAGAGACATGCAGTGGCACTTTAATAGATTTTGTTCCATGGGGAACTTCATATATTTTGGATTATGGATACATTATAAAAATGAGAGCTGGGGAGACATTTCAGCTCATTTTAAGTATCTATTGTGTAAAATGTTCGGAAATTAAATTTGCTTTGACAGGGTAATACTAAAACCTCACCTCAGAGGCTACAAATGAAATGAAATAAGATTACAGCTCAAGTAATTTTTGAGTTTACGTGCTGGAGGAACTGAACTTTATATCATTGTAGTTTTCGCTGCATAATATTTTTCTCTTACTGAGGTTATTTCAACAGTTTGAAGGTTTTATGGAGCCTTAAGTAGAATTATGATTTGGGGTCCAACTTCTGGCTAACCCAATCACTCTTTTTTTTTTACAGATTAACCAGTTTGTCATGATTCATAGACACAGCTACGATACAAGAGTATTAGAAGAGCAGCCGCAATTAGATGGATTGTTTGCAAATGTTTATATCAGTAAAATGATCTGGAATGAGAAATTCATGTCACAAATCAGTCAAAAGTCTGTGAATATTTAGATAAGATTCTTCTGTTCTCATTCCTGCAGTGTAGGAGTATTATTTCATCAGTGGCGACTCCTAGTGTTTGGGAAGAGAAAGGCACACTGATCAATTAAATATTCATGAACATTCAAATTCAAACTTATCACAATTGTTATTACAGACTAACGATTAAACTGCCGAATATTTTTTCCCTCAAACTGGATTGATGCACTTGCAAAGAACTCTAGTTTACATTTCATGTGACCCTAGAAATGAAAAATGCAGCAGAAATTATTGAATAATCATTAAAGTATATTAAATACTTTAATGATTATTTAGTATTTGGGTTGGGTTAGGCAAAAAAGAAAAAAACCAACCTAAATACTAAATAATATTTGAAAAATAACTTTCAAATTATCAATTTTACTTAGTTTCACATAGCTGCTACATTTCTAAACATGTCCAAAGCATGTCCTAAACATGAATTATAGAGGGAGAGCATGTGGAAATTCCCAGTTAAAATCCCGTTCCTTCCTGGGAATAGTATGGGAGTAGGGCGTGCACACCAAATCTGTGTGCACGCAGCTTTGGAGCTGCTGTGGGGTGTTAAACCCGTGCAGGGAGGTGCATAAGAACAACAGCAAAGGGTCAAAAGAGAGCCTTAATCTGGACCAAAGATGTACTGGTTTAAGGACATTTGCTTAAATCTGAAGCTAAATGTTTATTGAAATAATCAGCAGATTAATTGATTGTGGAAAAAAAATATTAGTTATATTCAAATGTTTTAAAAGCCCCATAAATGATCAAAAATAATTAACTGAATTGTTAACGGTCTCAGATGTCAACAGGGTGTTAGAAAATGGCTGCTGGAGTCTTGACAGAAACACAGCTTCTAAACGAGCCGCTGACGGCCCTTCAAATGTTTCTCAGCCACTCCCCCCCCCACGTAATCAACGGAAACAGGGCAATCCGCTAATTACAGACAGAAGTGCTTTCCACCTGAGGTGGCTGTTTCCATTAGGCTGTCTTGGGGGCAGCCAACTATGGCAGATATTCCTCAGGGGTTGTCACTCCTGGCTGAGTCTGTTTGTGATTCCTCTTCAAATCAAACCAGTGTCAGTGTCAGTGTAAAGACCATCAGCAGCGGTTTCCTCATTTCAATCTGGAGAGACTCAGATGGAGAAAGACAGCAATTAAAAAGGTTTATTGACAAACATGAATTAAAGTTCTTTGGCACTCGAGTCCCGGCTGAGGACATCGAGCTGTGAATTGCAGTAAGCTCGGATGAGCATTCCTGATGTAGGTTAGAAATGTCATCCCCTGGGGCCCCGAGACTGGTGGTGGAGGTCGGTGGATGATGTGTGCGTGGAGAGCCGGGAGAGTGGAGGTGGAGAAGGGGTGGAGGAGGATTGAACGCAGCTGGAAAGCAGAAGATGCCATGGATGGAGGTCCTTATCAACTAGAGCTTGGTTGGTGATTGGCCGTGACGTGGCTTGGTCCAGCGTTGATAGGTAGACGGCGATGAGCGAGACGCGCCGATTGGATGATGCAGGTGGGGCTAGAGAGTCTTCCAGTTTGAATTTGCGCCTAGGCTTCATTTCCATAACCTCAATAAAAGGAAACTCTGTTTCTTTTCCATTTTAACCCCAGTCTGTGTTCCTCTTTGTTCCTTTCTTCTCCAAAGTTTTAATTTCCCCTTGTTGTGCTCACTATCTCCCACGTATTCCTCAGGGAAGAGGTTAACAAGACCATCAGAGAGTAGTGAAAGCTACATGTGAGAGTTCATCACATTACTGGGGCGTCTGCCTGTCTGCAGGGCAGAAAGTGAGACACAGAGAGCTGCAAATAAGCACATAAGAAGGAGATTTCCGATTAATAACCCACTAACCGTATTGCTTCTTCACTGTAAATCTAACTTCTGCCCTTGCTACTGTATCCTGCTGCAAATCATGAATCAAAAGTGCCATATTTCAGCCCTGCAGGCCTTGTGCTCTGATGATGGATGATGCTGTTCTGTGACAGCTGGCATGCAGATCTTGCAGTATGGTGCAGGGTGCCTTGAGAGAGCGGAAATGTTTAATAACCTGCAGTGTGTTGCAGATATTGTTCCACCTTTTCCCTGCAGAGACTGCTGATAAATCCACACAGCAAAGTATTTTAGATGCCAAAAAAAAACAAGGTTAGAAAAGGTTGGTTGTTCCCTGTATTTGTTTTCTCTGTCTGCTCTCTGAAGCACATCTTTCCTCACCACTAAACAGGCCGCATGTTGCCAAATCCACTCAGTTGTGACCCCATTTGGCTGCAAAATGTTGTTCTTTTATATTAAAGGAAAAACACAATTTATATCTTTAAAAGAGTTATGAAACATTTTTTCATTTGAATATTCTCAACGATGTGCAACGATGCACGTTCAAGAAAGTTTTAGATCGATAAAATATTTTAGAAATATATTTAGATGATACCAGGAAGAATTGGTTGGAGTTTCTTTCTGTTTGAAAATAGCAAACTTTTATATCAGCATCTTTCATGCAGAACAGATGTGACTGAATAATATGTAATGCAACCTGCAGATGATCAAATACCAGGGCCACTGTGTTTACATGGCAATAAACAAATGTATCATCAAGGATACATTAATAACATTCTGGCACATTTATTAATGTAAAAAGTGAACAAACAAAAAAAAAATCATTGTACATATGCAAGGCCTTGATGGATACCTTTTGTGACATTCGGATAACCGAAAGGAAGACCGCTGAGTTGAGAAGACAACTTACAATAAAAGAGAAAGCTTAAAAAAGCTTTGGGTATTTTATGCCCTTCATTTAAATACATTGATTGATGTATTTCTCATACTTTGTGCCACAGTATCATTCTGCATATTTAGAGCACAGATTTTAAGGAAATTGTAATCGATGGAAACAGAATGTTTAACAAGAATAGATCTGTTTAACAAGCAGATCTATTCTACTCTTTCCCTGCTGCTGCTGATTCTACATTAACAAGTAAAACAGATGCCAAAAAGACAATAATATGTAAAACAAGGTTAGACAAGGTTGGTTATTGGGGTTCTTCTTTTTTTTTTGTCTGTGTTCCCTTTTAGTCACTTCATTCCTCTCCACTAAGCTGTCTGCATGTTGCCAAATCCAGCCAGTTAGAATTGCTGCCAGCTTTATTAACTTTTATGACAAAGAAACAGCCTCGACATGAAGAGCTAGGCTGCTGCCTAGCGCGGATAAGCAAACCTCAAAACGGATCATCGAAACTAAATTGGGAATATACATAAAATACTGTCTTTTTTTGTTGTTTTTAAGTGACTTATCTCTGATCTTTGGTTGCATTAACAAGAGAATTTGCCAGGATTTAAAGGGGCGATGGCACTGGCAGCATCAATAAATAATACATCAAAATAAAATGCATAGTCAATGATGTGTTGCGAATCCTGTGGGGACGGGAACATCGAAGCTGTACAGGGAAATTAGGCCAAGTGAGGAGGCATCCATCACACTTTCTTTGCAAGGAAGACAAAGGGAGATGAAAGCAACTCAGCTGCATCAGACATGCTTTGATGAGGAGGTTTTTCTTTCTCTGAATAGAAAAAGTCTTCGTATTTACATCAAAGGTCTTTTGGCATGAAAGTAGGTTAATAATGTTTCATCTTTTTCTGTGTTACTGGGTTAATATCGCCTCCTTGTTCATACATGAGGAGCACAGCTGGATCTGCACACGATAAGAAAACAATCATTCCTCCATTTATCTCCTCAGCTTACAAGGAGAAGATGAAGGAGATTTCTGTCCTCTCTCTCATATGCTCCTGTCTGTACCCCGAGAGCCGCAAAAACATTCTGGGGGACTTTGAAGGTAGGAGGGAATCCTCACAGGAAACATTCTCATCTTCAGTGAATGGGCATGGGCTGGCATGAGATTCGCATGGTATATTTACCACGGTTTTCATGGAATTACACAAAAATATAAAACAAAACAATGTAGCAGAATTGAATAGCTTTCTTAAAAAAATAGAAGTGGAGATATTATTCCTACTGCAAGGAAGATATTTTATTTACAGTTAAAATACTGTGAGTAATTACAGTTTTGTCAGGGAAACCAGTCTTTGATCAAACTTGAAATGGAAGAGCAGAATCTGGCTGGGGGAGGGGCAGCACTGCATGAAAGACGATGCACTCTGGAAGCACTGCAGTGCTGTGAGAAGCTACGAGAATCATTTGGCAAATTAAACACAAGTTGGACATGATTAATGGAAAATAACAGGAGGATTTTGTGTCCCTCCTGTTCCTTCAAACAGTAGGGTCACTATGATAGAAAATATTAGCTGTTTTGAATCTGAAACTTTCAGTGGCCGTGCTATACCTTGATACCAGCCCATTCCTATAAGCAAACAGATTTGAGTTAAAATTCATAAGGCAGCAGGTGACAGTCTTTCCGTTTAATGAATGCTCCTGCAGACATGGACATCAAGCCAATCAACAAGCGTGCATCAGGTCAAGCCTTTGAGGTCATCCTAAAGCCGCCCTCTCCTACATCTGATGTGGCTCACTGCATCACCGGCCCCCCAAAGAGGGACATTTCCCTGGAGGACATCCAGAAGAAACTGGAGGCGGCCGAGGACAGGAGGAGAGTAAGGAGACTTCCTGTCGTTATGGCTGCAGCCAGATGCCAAATATCGCTTTGCTTCAGTAAATAAAAATGTCTTGATACTGGACATTCAGCTAAATCTACTTCAAATCTCATAAAAATTCGCTGAATGTCAAACAACAACTCCGGATGAATTAAAAACATCCCATCTATTGTGAGCTAATTCCTGCATCTCATTGATTCAAACGTCAATACAATGAGCACCTAGTACCAGGGGTAATCCATCAACAAATCAATTATATAATCATCCTCCAGTCAATACGACTGCTTGATTGATTTCTTTGTTGCTAGATTTTCACTAGAATACTTAGAAATCACAGCAGATACTCTAGATCGCATTTTGAGAAAGAAAGGAAGGCATACAAAGTGAAATACTTTCTGTAGTTTTACTCATTTATTCCGACCTTGTTAGTCACTGATTCATGTTCGTCTTCTGAGATCTGTGAGTGGTTTTCAGCAAGGTCCTGTCATGGTATTGATCTGAATCCTCCCGTTCTCATCGCTCTCTTCTTCTTTCAGTCCCAGGAGGCGCAGATCCTCCGGATCCTTGCCGAGAAACGCGAGCACGAGCGCGAAGTGCTGCTGAAGGCCATGGAGGAGAACAGCAACTTCAGCCGCATGGCTGAGGAGAAGCTGCAGGTGAAGATGGAGCAGATCGAGGAGAACCGGCAGGCCTACCTGGCGGCCATGATGGAGCGCCTGCAGGAGAGGGTGAGGGGGAAGGGAGTCAAAAGAAGAATGTGGGATGGAAAACTAGGGAAGATTCACGCAGGAAGACAGGAAAATTATTTTCAGGGTGGTAGGATGTTGCAGCAGTAAGGCGAGGTAAACCCTGGAAAAGTAGCACACAGATAGAAGATCATGGTCATCCGGGTTTTTTTTTTCTTGTCTGTTGTCCACTTTCCTCCTCCAATATTGTTTGAGGTAAAAGAACTACACAAGAAAAATATAATGAAAAGCAGCCAAAAGTCCAAAGAAACCGGGAAGTCCTTCAAAAAGCCTGAATAACTATTGATTCAGATCATTTCAGAAAATTACAAGAAGGTGTTGCTGTCAAAAATAAATGTATATCATACAACTAGAACATTTATTTTCAATTGCTTGTAAATAAAAGTATGCTAACTATTCTTACTAGAAGTTTGTTAGTGTGACTATTAGATTATTTACATGGTCTGTTAATTGGCTTTTCAGATAAGAAAGAGAACTGAGTGGAGACCACCAGCAGAGGGCGCTCTGTCTAAAGAAGTTCAAGGAAGAACTCAATAAGTGAAAAGTCAATTTCATTTGGATGGCTTACATGAAAATTCCCAACCAAGCTGAAGCATACTTTAAAATGGATTTAAAAATTCTTTTAATTAGAGTAATTGCAAAATATAAGATATGTAAATAAAAATAAAACAAAAAGAAAATCACAGTAAGTTTTAGTATAAAACTTTATTTACTTCTAGTAATTCAGATGAGTCTTAAAGAAAACATTTTAAAGTTTATGAAGAGGAATTTATTTCTCAGACTTAGGTCTGCTGCTGAAAAATCCAGATCAACATGAGTTAATTTCTTCTGCTGCACAACTTTTCATTGTGTGGTTGTTGATGAGATTAGTTTTGGTTGGTGGCTGGTAATGGTTTGTATTGAGTGGGATGTTTGATGTGAGTTTTCTGTTTATTGTTGTACTGTCATTGTTTTAAACTGAGTTTCTCACTTGGGAGATTTTTGAGATGATGATAATTATGATTGTTTCAGTGTTGTGGGGTAATTAATTTAAATCCTTAAAATGAACCAACAAAACTGTAAAATTCATCCGGAGTTGGACGGGAGGCTAGTGAACAGATAATAAGACTGGAGTGATGTGTCTTGCAAAAGTATTCATACCACTTCAGTGAGTCTTATTGGGATATTAGTACTAGCACAGTAGAAGGAAAATCATACATGTTTTCATATTTTTACTGATGAAAATAAAAACACAGCGAACCAACAATAGACTTCAGTCTGAACACACTATCGCCACTGTGAAGCATGATCGTGGCAGCATGAGGATGTGGAGATGTTTTTTTTTTTTAGTAAACCAGAGAAACTAGTCAGAGTTGATGGGAATGAATAGAGCTAAATAGAGATAAATTCCTGGAGGAAACAACCTGAAAGTTGGCCTAGATCCAAGCACATTCATGTTTCAGAATGGCCCAGTCAAAGTCCAGACCTACAGTATATCCAATTGAAAATCTATATAGATGCTCTTTGGATGTCATGATCTCCATTCAAATTTTATTGAAATTGAACTGTCTTGGAAAGAAAAGGGTCATGCTGAGTAAAAATCACACAATATTGTGATTTTCCCGAGTAACAAAATGCATTACTGCCCTTCCATTCTATAATTATGTGCTTAATTGTGCAGGTCCACCTGATAAAATCCCGATAAAACTCTGACATTTGTAATTGCTACAACCAAATGCCAAAATGTGTTCCACCTGTAGGGACACATTTGCACCACAAAAGCTACAAAAAACCCACTAAAATCTTTTTTTTTTTTTTTTGCTGTTTTTTTAAATTTCCCCAGGAGAGGCATGCTCAGGAGGTGCGCAGGAACAAGGAGCTGAGAGAAGAGTTGATGCCGTGAGAGGCCCCGACAGCCTCCATACACCCCCACCTTCAGTCACCACCTCCCGTCCGAGGAACACCTCCCTCCCCACCTCGTCCTACATGTCCACACCTCTCCACCCGTCTCCCTGACATACCCACCCCCCTCTTGTATTGCTATGAAACTTTGAAGAAACGCCACCCTGAGATAGCGGGAGATTCAAATAGGGTTGGGGGTGGAAAGGATTGCAAAAATGTTTAAAAAAAAAAAAAAAGAAAGGAGGAAAACTATCATTTCCTATCCTTTAAAAAATGAATGTTTTTGTTCAAACATGAAGAAAAAAATCCAATTGACATCTGACAAGCGTTTTTTTGTAAATACTTCTTTTTTGTTATATACAGTCCGATACAAGCAGCAAAAGTATTGATTGCAGTGTGCCATTTTTATATATAGGTTTCTTCTCCCTGCTTATATAAAATATATAAATGGATGTAATGATCTGTTCACTTTTTTCCCCCCTCTCATTTCAGCCTGAGAATGTTTGTTTTAGGTTTCTCTCGTGTGGTAACAAGCTTAGGTGTTTGTTGTGAGTTTGCCAGCTAGCTGATGTTTTGCTGTGAACAGGTTGCGCCTCCCCACCACAAAAGCCTGCATGCACGAGCGGGGTGCAGAGTCGGGGCCACATTCGCAGGAAGGTCGCCAAAAGGAACGGTGGTGTTGCTGGTTCTTGCAGGCTGGCTTTTTTGTGGGGGACTGCCAGCTGTTTCCGCACATCTGCTCCTGTGAAAATAGGTAGTGACTGTACTGCAGGAGAACACGATAGCATTTAATGAGCCCATCCTCATCCTCCTTCACTTCATTTCCATCTCTCTTTTTCACACACACACACGTAGGCCGTGAAATCACTCACACGCTCTCCACACAGCACAGGAAAATACCTTTCATGCACCGTTAATCTCATAAAGCTTCCCTCAGAAATGGCGCCGTTACATCCTCGGATGCCAATGTTGCATACAGCACCTCTGTTAAAGTATGGGTCTATCATTATAATGCTGGAGCTCAGCAATCTCCAGTTGTTCAGTTTAATCGTACTAGAAAAAAAAAACATATCTCTGACTTCTCTCTCTTCATACCATCATTCAACTTTCCCCTGAAACACAGCAAATACTGGCACAATGAAGATATTTAAGCCATAAGAGGCATGAATGCATTAATGATCAATAGAAATAGTATTTCTAAGAGTAAACTTGAATGAGTTGCAACGACGGGTGCTTGGATGGTCACACACGCACACTTGGCCCGTAGATGTGTGTGAGTGGGTGTGTGAGTGAACTGCACAGAGACCAGGTAGTTAGTGTGTTGATATGTTTAGATATAAAAACCAACAACAATACAGCGTGTAACGATTGTCAGAAAGTTAGACACAGGCAGTTAGTTTCCTTCCTGACTCTCTTTCTCTCCTCCGTCCATTTGTGTGTTTCCTCCTCTTCCACGTATATCTTTGTGAGCAAGCAGTGGTTAATAAAGATTTGGGGTTCAGTGAATAAAACTGGCTTTGAGAGTGATTTCTTTCAAAAAAAATTTAAATACACATTTCCAGTTGTGACTTTGCAGAATATTTATGTGCTTCTTCATTAACGGTTGTCTGACCACTGGCTCAGGAACAAATACCAAACCATCTATTTCTTCAGCAATCAGGGAAAATCATCTATCCATTTTTTAATGTTTGGGGTGGGGGCTGGTGACTACAGATTATAAATCCATCACAAGGCAAACACAGAGACATATAGAACAAACAACCATGCACTCACTTGGAAATTTAGAGAGACCAATTATCCCAACATGTATGTTTTTGGATTATGAGTAGAAGCTGGAGTTCCCAGAAAGAACCCAAGCATGCACAAGGAGTACATTCAAATTGCTATGCAAAAAAAATAAAAATAAAATTCATAACAGCCCCAGTTTACAAACATATCCAATTATACAAAAGTAATCCAGATTAATGTAGTTTAGTACATTTTAGTATTATAGATAAGAGTCAGATTTATCTATGGGTTCAGCAGAATTTTTGCAGCTCTTGTTATGTTACAACAAAACAGATTATATTTATGTTAAAATACTTAAAATGCAATTTTAGCAAGATTGATAAAAGCTTGAACAAAATCTGTTGTTTCTCTAAAACTTACTGAGGGACACTTATTCAAACATTTTTGGGATAAATGTTCAATAAGTATCCAGATACTTATTGCCAAAATAATTTGCTGCACCTTTCCAAATCAGTTAAGTTGCCCCACTCTCTTCCATGGTCACATGTATTGCTTCTACAAACATTTTGGAAAATGGTTCATTCTCAAGCATGGCAGAAAACTCATGAAGAATTTGGACATGAAGGCGATGCAGCCTTAAGCTTTTGTAGTCTGCTATATTTTTACTGCAGTACCAAGTCTTAACAGATGATGTCACTGCAGATCAAATCTACGTTTATCTAAGAGTTCCCAGAAGAAGACATCATAGGCTACGTAGTGTAGTACAATACGTTACCTCCTAAGTTTGGCTTTAGTTAAGCCCTCTGTGTTTCTATTCAGTCATCGTTAGTCTTGTAAAAAATAAACATTTGAGTCGAGTCAGACCTTCAGGTTAAAGTTGATCTAATTGAGCTGAATGCATAGTTATATTACCAAATTATATATGAAGTATATATACTATTGAGTTTATATAGGTTATATTTACTATGACCTTTTGTTAATACAGGGAAAACAAATTTAAAGAGACCACAAAACAATATTTATAGCAAAGCGAACAAAATCAACTGGTTGACCAAATGTAAATATGTACATTTGTGACCTTGAAGAAATAATAATCAACAATAAATTCCAACTTTTGTATCTAATTTGTGTTTTCTAAACGACTGAAGCTGTGTGTTGTTTTGCCGGTACTTTTGGCAAAGAATAGCATAAGTAACCCACAAAAGTCCCAAATTACAGACATTTATGTTGTATATCATCGTATGTAAACCTCTGACTTTAATTGTTTGTAATAACTGTCATAGCAACTACAGTGTACTTTGCTTATGGCCTCCATTAATTAATCAAAGTTATTCTGATTTCCGAGGAAGAAGGCTTTATGGCCAGTAGAGGGAGACAAAACACAAGTGTTCAACAACAAAAATCTGACTTATTAAATATGAATTTAAGTATGAAAAACCAAAGGGAAAAAGTTTGTATTTGAAAAAAAAACAAGGAATTGGTTGAATATTGGCAAGATCTTAATCCAGAAAAAGAAGGGATGGTGTGTCCGGGTTGAGAACAGAAGGAGCAGCTGGTCCAGCCTGAAATGATGGCAAAGAGACAAAACTCTTCGCTTTTGGACTTCCTTTCTCACAACCCCTCACTTCTGCTCCCACCTTTGATTTCTTTCTTTCTCCTCTTTCCTTCCCTCCCTCCTTCCCTCACCTACTCCTGCCATCCTCCTCTCTTTTTTTCTTTCCCTCCTCCAGTTCCCACGGAGCGCACGGGTCCGGCCGGGCCTGCTATTGTCCAGGATATCCCCGCCTTGTTAATGGTTTCCTGTGCACACACAGAGGGCCGCTGAGAGAAACAAGCAGCCGCATCTTATACCGGCCGCCGATACTGCACACACATGAAAACAAACACACACACACACACACACGTTCACAGTCATTGGGAAAAACAACAGCGAGCATCAACAAGCAAACACACACTCCATAATGTACACACACTTGGGCAAACAACAATAAATCAACAACATCTACCAGAATGAATGGTTTATTGCAGGGAACATGTCATGAACAGCAGTAACAGAAATGGAAAACTGACAACTAATTTATTGGCGCTTGTTTGTGCTTTGTACAACCATAAACCATACAGGCTGAAAGTGAGGACACACACAAAAAAAATGTCTACAACACGAGCCGTTTCAACAATTATGCGATCCTGTTTCTTTGAAACTGATTTGACTTAAAGGGCTTCAGAATTATCATTGGCAACAATGTAACACTCAACAAATAAATGTACAAAGATAACTGGAGACAAGGTGAAAAAAAAACAACAAGTATAGTCTTAATTTACAAAATATCAATGCAAGATGATGCAGAAACATTCCTAAATGCCATTCTGAACAATCATGTGGTCATGCTTCATTGAAACTGAGTTGAGTTTTTCTAATACATTTATTGTCGATGCTGTAATACTAAACAAAGTATGTAAATAACTTGGAGGTATGGTGAATGAACCTAGCCTCGTTTACATCAGAGAAAGACGAATGTGAGAATTCACTATAGAACGGAAACATAAGTTAGGAAGACGGCTTGGGCAACAGTGCAGCGTATGATTAGTTGGAGCCAAGCTGGTATTCAAGCTTTAGTTCGGAGTATTTAGTCAGACACCTGGTTTTAGTTATTACGCCCCATAAATTGTCGTAAAAAGAGGGGTGAGGATGGGGTTATGTCATGTCCCTCCCCGCTGCAGCCAGGGCATCCAGTCATCTTCATGCAACTCAGGAAAACAACAAAGGGGGCAGATGGGGTTGTTTTCACCAAGGAACCTATTGAGCATCTGAAAAAGCCCTTTCTGACTGGCTGACAACAAGAGGGTGAAGCTACTGAAGAGGGATCAATCAGCTCAACAAATCCCTTTTGTTGATGTTTACTTGTATTTTTATTCATTTATATATATAAAAAAACTAAATGTATAAACCTTTTACTCTCCTCTGTGGGATATCATCAAAATAGAAAAGACATAACACTTTCTTAGCAGGGAACATAAAGTCTTGCCCTTGAGTCCGGCTCAGTTGGGAAGTGAAACGAGTCTGTGTAAGCAGGTCGTGCTATTTGAGTCAGAAAGCTCCTATCTCCATGCCCCAGGGTCTGTAGGGTTTGCCCACACTGGCGCTCTGAGCCGGGGGGCTGATGGCAGTGGTAGGGGAGATGATCGGGAAGGCGCTGAAGGCGAAGGGGAAAGCTGAAAGTGAGGAGAGAAGGGGAGGAGAGAGCTTGGATGCTGACGACGGAACCAGGGCCGGGTGCAGAACGGTGGTGGGAGCAGAAGAGGTGGACGGGATCCTGATTGGACCCTGATCCGAGAGCGGGGTGGCGCTGTCGCTGCGTCTGCCAGGCACATGAGTCTCTGCGACTAGCGAGGAGGATGTGGGCGAGGTGGAGGAGGAGGGAGAGGAAGAAGACGTGGACGACAGAGGATTATGAGGGCTACTGGTGGTGCTGCGGGATAGAGGTGCCAAAGGAGCCCCCTGTTGGTGCTGGAGGAGGATGGGATGCGCAATGTGGGCAGGAGGGGAACCAAAAGCAGAACCCCAGGCCAGGTGACTCAGGCCGGTGTGAGCCTCTCTCTGACTGGCGTAGTTGTTCAGATGAGAGACAAGGCGGATTCGCAGAGGGTCTGTGCTGTCCAGGCCCTCAATGATGCTGAGATAGCGGGCGGTTTCAGCCAGGCACTCCCTGAAACCCAAACCACGGTAATCCATCGCCAGGGCATGGGCATCAAAGTAACCTGGGGGGATGAGGAAAGAAAACCACTTAAATTTTACACCACCAAACAAGTTTCCACATAACTAAAGAGAGGCTCTGTCACATGTAATCATGCCCTCGCCTTTAGGCAAACCAAGACTCCCATCCAAGAGGCAACTTGCGTAAAATTACGATACACGTACAAAAATACAAATGTATTTTTGTACGTGTATCGTAATTTTCATACAAATGTATTTTTGTATGAAGGAAACTATCATTGGCAATTTGATATGCACCGAAAAAAAACTTTCTATGACTGGAAAGAGAAGCTTGATGACCAGTTGCTCTGAAATAGTAAAGATCAGACGTTTTTTTCAAGGAGTGAATGCACCAGGAGGTGTTGACAACAGCAATCGTATGGAAGTTGTTAATAGGCTAAGAACACAAAATCGTTTACAAGATGCCCACAAATATTGAGACGTGTCTCTGGTTCAGTCAGGCTAGGAGAGAGCAGGTAACAGGAAGGTTGAACATATTGCATCAAAGGTGCTCTGTTTCATTGTTTTGAACTTTCAACCTCTGTCAGTCATGGAACAGGCTGAATTTGGAAATGTTGGCAACTTTTTGGAAGTCTCAAAATTAAGGTAAAGGTATAAATTCATTAACTACAAGACTAGAAGATTACTGTCTGTGCTTCTAATGTGAATAATTAATATCTTCATACATGCTACTCTCAAAACCACATGCCAGTCTCAAAGTCTAGTCAAATGTCTAGCTTGGTTTTACCAAAATTGGAGATCTGATCATTACATATGTTGTGGTAAACAGAACTTGTAACACTTGTATTAAAACATAATAAATCAATATAAATAGTCTGAAAATATTTCTTGACATGAACATGAATAACACGAACTTTAAGAAGTTCATGTTTTTGAAAGCATTCTAACTGTTTTTACACTTCAACTTTCTTATTAAGTTGAATATGTTTTAACAAACTATTGAAAAGAATGTAAAATTGGAATAACTGGCTTTCCCTAAAACTGTTATACAGGATTAACTTTGTGAAAAACCAAGACAGCATTCAAGAAGCACTATTCTCTATTAAGGGCATAGCAACCTCTCTGCTCTGGAAACAACAACTGAATTTCATAAACCCTAAGAATATATATATATATGTATATTTAATGTCTCAAAATATGTATACCAGGTTTTATCTTTATGCCACATATAAATTGATTTTACAACAGCATTATTACACTTTGTTTATTAAGTGATGTCATAATTTCCCCGGTTGCTTCTATCTAGTTTGTTTTACTCCTGACTGTTCCTTTTTACTTTATCATTCTTGCACCCTGACCAGTTTGTTGCCTGAACCAGACAAGACCTGCCATATTCTTTTTTAAAGCGCTCCATGCAAAAGGGGAAATCACATTTTATCGCCCCTTTGTTCAGCAAATATTACACTGACACAGCAAGGCAACCAGACCCACCAGTGTATATTTTTATATGGTATTTCAAACATTACCTCCATGTCTGTGGTTTTATGTATTTGCTTATTCTCTGCACTAATTAAAAAGAAAATAACCTTGACAGAGAAATCCTAGTCAATATAATAACTAAAATGGAAATAAACCCTGATTATTTTTCTGACTGGTACTATCTGCCTCGGCTGCCAGAACAGGACACAATATATGAATTAAGTTATAATGCACAAAACATTTAAACATTTGAAGTTGACATGATGGGACCTGTTGATCAAGTTAAGGAAGGCATTGAAAATAAAATTCAGTTATTGGGGTCCCACACAGTCTTGGATTGGCTCTGCAACAGACCAATAAGTACAATGAGGTTATGCTTTTACCTTTGCCTCCAGCAGCATGAAGCATCTTGAGGTGATCAACAGTCATCTGCAAAATTTCTGCTTTTTCAAGCTTGGCTGAACCCTAGAGTATGGAAGGGGGCAATTTATATTATTTTTTTATTTAAAAACAACCCACACACAGCATATCTGAAGCATTTTATAGTTGTTAAATGTCTAGTAAAGCATTGCTAGTGCACTCACCTGTTTCTCATAGGCGCTGGGAACCAACCTGCGGAGCTCGCTCAAGCTGTTGTTTATTCTGTCCCTGCGCCGCTTTTCTATGATCTGACAAATTAATAAGACTGTTAGGCATCAGTCTGCTGCCTAACGCATCAATATATATATAAAACGATTTGATGACTTTCTCAAATCTGATTGACTTACTCCTCTGCGTCTTTTCCGCGCCTGCACCTGAGTTGATGTTGTCGGAGACATGGACCCGAGAGGAGAGCTTATGTTCCTAAAGTAGTAAAACAAACGGAATTTTAGGAAAACTTTATTACCTAAAAAGCTGTCTGACCTAATTCGGGGATGAAATTCTTACCCATTCTCATCTGCGCTCTCTTTCTCCACTTCGATAGTTTCATCCAGTTCGCTGTCCGATGAGCTAAAATCGTGATTCCGTTTCATCTTTACGGCTTCAGAGTATTTCCCCTCGGTGCGTCGCTCGGGTCTGCCAGACGTGCGTATGCACAGGTTCGTCCGAAGCGCCTCTGTTTGAAGCGCTCGGCGTTCCCACGGTGTCATTTCAACTGTGTTGCCCGCCAGCGGGGGCGGGGCTTAGTGCTCGAAGAAGCCAATCGCAAAGCCGCCTGCACTTTGATTGGCAGGGCAGTTGTGGCCAAGCATACGCCAGCACACCAGTGCCTCTCGAAGAGACCTGAGAGGGGAATAAAAGTTCAGACGTCTCACTCGGGGAACTATTTTGATGGTCATGAGCGAAATAAAACTATGACCACATATTTGGACTTGCAAAAAAATCTCAATATGGAATACCCCAATATATATGACAACAACAACAACAACAACAACAAAAATGTTAATTTGGATGGTGTAAGCAAGCAGATGTAAAGATACCCTGGAAAACAACAACAAAGAACTTAAAAGAATGCACATCTGCAAAATAACCACTTTGGAGAAGCAGTACAAGTACAAATGACACAGCAGTGTGGTCTGTGGTCGTTTTGAGTTTCTTCAAGTCGAGAGTTTCTGAGGAGTTTGAGGGCTCTTTGTTTCACAATCAGACCATGATGGGACCACTGGTATTTTTAACTTCTAAAAAAAGAAGAGCAGTGCTATTCCTGCCATTCAGATCTATTTCTGTTCAAACATGTTAAATCTGCAGTCTTTTCTGCATGTGTGGCATCTGTGTCCAAAGCATTTAGCTGCTCCGATATATCGCAGTTGAGGATGAGCAAATGTAGCCATGGATTTTAGACAGAGGTTGGTAGAGTGCCCAAAGATTGTACTCAATAAAGAGGAGCACTACTTTAACCCATTTGTACTCAAGTAAAAGTAAAAAGTTGCCGTACAAGAAATTTCTCAAGTAAAACAAGTATTTGGTAAAAAGTCTACTCAAGTACTGAGTAACTGATCAAATAATGAGCTCTTTTGATTTAGTTGGTGACTGTTTTTTGTAACTGAACATATTTTATATATATATATTAAAAAAAAATTTCAAATAATTTTTTACTTTTTTCTGTGAGTGCTAACATTACCACTCAACAGAGGGACATCCTTATTGGTAAGTCGTGTTGCAAATTTCCAAAATCTTCTTAGTTGACAAAATTACAGATAATAGCTGCAAATCAAGCCAAGTTGCGTTGATATGTCATAGCATACATTTTCAAGTTTGACCTTGGAAAGCAAAGCAATATTTTTAAATTTAATTACTTTTACTAGATATTTGGAGACTATGTTTGAAATTCTATTCTTTGCGGTTTTGGGAGTGACTGATCTTTCCAAACATAGAGGATCTTTGAAGAAACTTTGACAGCGGTCCAGTGGACTTTCGGTGCCCCCCCCCCCCCCCCCCCCCCCCCCCCCCCCCCCCACCTCTCCTCTCTCTCTCTCTCTCTGTGTGTGTGCGTGCGTGTGTGTGTGTGTGTGTGTCCCGGTGGTGACGAGGAGTGGCTGGCCGGCTGTCAGCACGCGCTGGCCGTGGGAAAGTTCCCTAACCGGCGCTGATAACCAATCAGAGGCCGACGGCCGTCTCCGGCGCAGGAATGAATGGAGCAATTGGTCGGGGCGACGGGCGGTCTGCGAGCGAGCGTGTGAACCTGTAATCCAATACTAACTCAGCCCGGGAGGACAGACAGAGGCAGCGCTGCCGCAACCAGAGGAAGCCACCACGTCTAATCTTACCCCACAGAGAGACCTCATGCACGGTGGAGACTCCGTGGCCACTTCAAGGTCTCTGTGAGAGCAGTCAGTACCCCCCCCATCTCCTTCTCCCCGGAGTTTCCACATCATCACCGCAGCGCGACTGCTGGCTCCTACGCTGGTCACACTCCCCCAAATAATTTGACAGATTCGCTGCTGTGTGTTTGTATACACAGAGGAGTCATGTTTCTGCATGTGGAGCTGGCTGCAGGGCTCTTCAGTCCGAGCAAGGGCTCCTGCGGGGGACCTCAAGTAGTTGTGTTATGGTTTAAATCCTTTCTGAACAAGCAGAAAGACTGCGCAATTCCAAGCGATGCGTTGTTCCATGAGCTTTGCATCGTGTTTTATTTGTTGAGATGTTGCTGCTCTTATTGTTTTCAAATTTTAAGGACAGCATATATTGCATTTAATGTAGGCTACATTAACTTAGTCAGGGAAACAGAATCTGAAAGTTGATATTTTGTCTCTTTAGTTTAATGCTAAAAGTTTGCAACATAATTAGACCAAAGAAAAACATATACATACACAGAATAAATAAATTATTCAATAACTGAGTTCTAATGACAGAGTCCTAACCTCTGAAATTGGTATTAAGCAAACAATAAACCGGTTAGGCAAAGTTGCTTAAAGCCTGATAAAAAGAAAGGGATTGACTAAAGCTTATTTAGTTCTGATAATATATGGTTATATTCAAGTTAATTTATTTTAGTTATTCAACTCATTAAGTCCATCACATAGATTAATTACTTAAAAACAGATTGATGTTTTTAAGTCTTTATTTCTAATCATGAAGGCTTTCCATTTGCAGCTAATAAACACATTTAATATAACATCAGACCAAAAACAAGAACATTCCTAATAGATAAATGTCAGCTCTGTGATATTATGTTCAATATCTGCTTAAAGGTTGCTAGCTTCAAAAGGTTATTTTAATGTGAGTGATGAGTCAGTTTATTAATAGATTTTATTAGACAGAATGTAATATATTTATTTGTGTAAGGCAAAGTGCTGAAAAGATATAGTTTTCTTTTCAAAACGTTTTTAAAAAGTAAATGTAAAGTTCAGATAATCATTGTTGTTGCTGTTGAACTGGTTGATACAGGGATTCTGTGCTGAAGAAAAGCAGACAACCAATCCAGTCGAACATTTTTCCTAAGGACTTCTCTCATTTTTGTCACGCCAAAGAAAAATGAAAAAACAGTGAAAAAGCTGAGGAAGCATTCGCATGCAAGGAGGAAGCACAAAATCTGAACTTGTGGAATTATTTCAAACAACAGAAGAGTACTATTTGTTCTGAGCTGCTTCTGATTTTAATCTCAGCCTAATAAAAGTCAAACCAAAATCCTCCCTCCCCCCCCACCTCCCTTCATATGCACACTCTTGCACACAAACAGCTTTTATTGTGATCGTTTTTCAGCTAGCGCCGTAGTCGCAGTAGCCCTTGTTTGGTTTATATGAATGAGAGGAAGCACTTAGGGCTGTTTTCATCTTATTGTTGTTGTATGAGGCTATGCTTACAGCGGCACAGACACACAGATGCAGAATAACAGTTACTATATTGACTAGTTGTGGATTTATCTATGTGTGTCACTCTGAAGTGTTGGAGCTTGAGTCTAGCCACCTGAAAGCTTCCGTCTCCGTAAAACAGGTGTGCTTCCACATTACCGTCTGACAATATGTGTATGCGTGTGTGTGTGTGTGTGTGTGTGTGTTAGTAGCGGGAGTAGAGGGGAGGAGAAGGGGTGTGTGAGCTCTCTTGTTGTATTTCAAGTTCAACTAGAGTTCCCACGCTGTTATTTTCTGCCCGGCTGTCTTTGTTCTGTGGGTCTCATCACATGTTGTGATTAGTAGGGCCTTTCAGGGGCCGCCCTTTGAAGGTGAGGGCCAGCTCCGCCACATCATCATAACTCCCCCCCCCTTCTACCTCCCCGCCCATCTTTTTTAAGTTTCTGCACCAAATCGCATCAAATTAAGTGATGTTTCCACTGTTTTGCTCTCATTTTATCATGTATTTATTTATTTTTTTCCTAGCGCTGAGTTTGTTCCCTGCTTTGTTTCTCCAGTTTTTTCGTATTACAGCCGCAAATTATTTTACTATATAGGCTGTTATCCTGCATGAAGGTGTTTTGGAGCCTCTAACAGCTTTTCGTCCATGATTGCCCTGTAATTAGCTCTCTCCCTCTTCTCATTAGCTCTCAACAATATGATGCTGCCACCATTTTTTTTTTTTAGCCTTGGGGATTTTGTGTACAAGGGGATGTTTTAATTTCCCCCCAACATTACTTTTGGCAAACTCTCCTTCCTTTTTTCTTATAAAGCAGAGTTTTTAAGGCAGGTGGTTGCAAAAAATTTTCCATCAGGTTATCAGAGTAAGGGGACACAGTTTTTTAGTATTTTGTTTTGTAAATCATATATATATATATATATATATATATATATATATATATATATATATTCTAAAACATAATCGATTAAAAAATTTAATTGACAAGAGACAGGCAGAGGGGTAGCTATAAATCTACAATGTACCAAGCTTAGAAATCAGCTTAAGGTCTCAATGTAATATGTGCTCAGGTTCTCTTTGGCCCCTAATTTGGTCCAGTTTTTCTTGACCAGTAAGGTCAGTTTTCTATATATATATATAAAAAAAATTATTATTATTTTTTTTGCTTTTGCACATAGTTTCCCTCAGTCCTGCCTATTAAATCTTGCCTCTCCCTGCCCGTCTCCTTCCTTAATAAGTCATTTTATTGTGGCTTTAAACTCAAAGATAATTTATATGCCTAAAACCCTCAAATTGAAGCTAAATCCTCTCAGACAGACTGTTGATTAGGAGCCAGCTTAAACAGAAGACACTAAGACAATAATTTAGAAACATTCTAATTCCTTCCTGAGTGAGTCACATGTTTCCATGCCCTCTTTGCCCTTATTGTACAATAAAATGCTTTTAACTTATATTTATGATTAAAAATACCATTTTCTTTACAGTAATTTCATGTCCTTACTTCAGACATATTAAATCTAGGCTCTCACCAGAATAAATGCTTGTGGATATTAAGGCTTTGATACTCTGTCATAGGTGGATTCCACCAAAAAATTCTGCAATCTGTTGCATCTCGTGTTGAATGTATTCGCACAGTGACCCACATGCCACAAGGTGTTGTATCAGTTTGTTTGGATGTGATTTCCTGCCCAGAGCCGGGCCAGCTCTGCATGACTTCAGGAAGAGTAAATGGAGTTGGGCTGCAGCGTCGACAGAGTGATTTTGATGAATGATGTTGATGCCACATTCAGGAACTCTCGGTTCGCTAAGTCGTGCAAATCTGTCAAGAGCTGAAAAGCTAAAGTGTTCTTTGTGTTTTTTTTCCCCGTTTAGCTCGGGGTTCTCAGTTGGATACGTCAACAGATGTGTCAGCTTGCGTTTAATCTTTAATTACTTTCATGTCAGCAGTGTTTGTTCAGTCATTTAAAGTCCAAACATCTCTTGTTTGCTTTTAAAAAATAAATATTCGAAACAACTGTATTCCCTAAATAGTAATATTAGGAGAACCCACCACTTAAAGATTTTTCTTTGATCCTGTTTGAAACAGAACCGTATATGGTTGAATGAATCAGTTCCTGACTGACTCAGCTGATGACAGATATAAAGTTCAAGGATGAAGGTGAACATTTGTAATGCTTCCAAAGATGTGGAGACAAAAGGATTGTGGAACGAGTGTTAGAGTATGGTGGGGCCAAGAAACCCTGGCCTGGCGACAACAATCAAAGATCTCAGCCTGAGAGGGTAAAATTGAGATCAGTCACACTCTTGTAGCATCAGACTGTCACCACGTAGCTGACCTACATTACTACTAACAACAAGTAATCCATCACGCTTCTCTGGAGGATGAAGACTGTTTTGCTCCTCCAACATTAAGAGTGGCGATTAATGGTGACCGATGAGATCTGTCACACTCTTGTAAACTAGGAGTTTATGTAGACTCCTAGTTCTTCCCTGGATTGTAGTTCAGGAGATTGTGGGCCTTGAAATTCATTCCTCTGAATCCACCTTTCTGGTGCTGCGCCTACATCCAAGAAAGGACTACGAGGAATATGCTGAAGATGCTGACTGATCACCACAGGAGGAAAGGGAAAACCAAATCCTTTCGCCTGGGACTCCTTCAAAATGAAGACAAGAGCTAACCTCTTTTGTTTTTCCTGGGTATGTTGAAGACAGGCGTAGAAGATGGGACAGACAAATGGGACAACGGATGGATGGATGGAGGATATTTTTCCATGAACTTTTTCCTAGTTCCATGTTTATGCAGATTAAACTCCATGCTGTTTTCAAACTGCTTAGGAACCACCCGTTTTGACACTCATTGAACATATTGACTTACTTTGTGTAGTGCCCTATGATAAGTTTCATTGGAATTTATTGCAAAAATAAATAAATTAAACCAACCGCATGGAAAACCAGGAGTCCAGATGTCACTTGGCTGGCTGCGTGCCTGTGTCTCTGTCTCTAACTTGAACAAAAAAAAACAACAAAAAAAAAAACGAAAAATACATGAAACTTTTGGGAATGGGACCACCTAGATGCTGAGTGCTGCGGCGTCTGCAGGTTAGCCACAGACAGATGTCCATCCGCTCCAAACAATACGTCGAGCCGTTCTCTGGTGAGACCCTGCGGATGGTGAGCCTTGTTATTGTTTATAAATAGAGCTGTATGGAGCGCGGAGGAAGACTAACTTTGTTTCCCCTGACAGAGAGCGGAAGCGAAGGCTAATTCTCCTCCAGACGTGTATGACACCCGACCATTGTCCCCTCGCGAGAGGGGGGGGTGGGAGCCAAATGAGACATGAATGTGAGTGTCTTTAGCAGGGTGGGCTGTTTGTGATGCAGGGTTGAGGTCCGTATGTGTGTGTGTGAGACAGCCTGGTATTGTCCTTAAGGCGGGCGGGGATTTGAACGTGGTTTCATTGTTTGCCCTTGTCAATCATTGTTATTTCTTGTGCGAGTTGTTTTTTGAAAGGGGTCCTCTCTTTCTACCCCACTTCACTCGTATTCTTCTCCGTGCTTCCACTTCAGCTACAAACAGAGCACATCAGTCAGTGTGTTTGTGTATTGAGGAAGTGAGGGATGTGTCAAAGTTGACCCAGTGACACTCAGCTCTGTCTTGTCCCCTCCGTGGGAAGTGATGAGGGCCTCCCCATCAGTCTCTGTCACACCAACCCAAACACCAACATATTTACCCAAAATACTTATTTAAAGATTAAACAATTTTAGAGATTTTTTTTCCCCTCTGTTTGATCAGATGTCTGATATTGAAGTGTAGTCTCACTGATCTACTAACTTAATAAAAATCTGATTTTAATCCAACTCTTAAAGAGTTTAGACTTTTAAATGTTGAGGTTTTAAGTGCTGATTTGAAGTTAGTGCCTAAACATTTTTGGAGCAGTGGTTTAACACGTCCGGTACTAAAATTTACTTTTTTGGCTCTGGTTCACCAGGATCAATTCAATTAAGCTGTTTTATGTAGCACAAACTCACAACAAATGTTGTCTCAAGGCACAAAAAACCCCCTTAAATTCAGAAGTACTCAGTCAATTCAATTCAATAATGTAGCCAAATTTAAAATCAATTATATACAGCTCTGGAAAGAATTAAGAGCCCACTGCACTGAACCCCATTGAAAACCTCATGGTTATTCCACCAAATATTGATTTCTGAACTCTCCCTGAGTTAAAACATTAGTATTGTTGTTTCTAAATGAATATGAACTTGTTTTTTTTTTTTTTTGCATTATTTGAGGTCTGAAAGCTTTTTCATTATTTTGAACATTTCTAATTTTCTGCAAATAAATACAAAGTTTTTGCTTAGAATTTCAGAAACATGATGTCAGTAGTTTATAGAATAAAAGAACGATGTTCAATTTACTCAAACATATATCCATAAAAAGTAAAATCAGAGAAAATGATCATTTTAAGTGGTCTCTTACTTTTTTTCCCAGAGCTGTATATGTACACAGACTGAGTCCTCATGGATCTGTGTGTAGCAACAGTGATCAGTCGCTTGCAATGTGCTACTGATTCTGAGGGAAAATTGTTTATTTTCTCTAAAGTGCCCCAAGACCATATTATTTGTGACTCGGCACCATATAAATAAACTGAATTTCATTGAATGAGTCATTACAGCATGAAAATGAAAATCTAATCTATTCAGTATTTAATGTTGTAAGATTCTTTAATATATTGGTTTGGAACCTAATGCAAACCCAGGTTTCTTTAAATCCAAGCCTCAAAGATCCATCCTGCAACTTCTAGGTTTCTCTGGTCCAACAGACTGAATCAAATGGCTGAATGACCTCCTCAGTTTGCAGTCAAGTTCTCCAGGAACCTAGTAATTACCTCATTATTTGACTCAGGTGTGTTGAAGAAGAGTCACATCTAATAGTTGCAGGATGTTAACCCTCGAGGGCTGGAGTTTATAGACTCCTGGTCCCACCTGATCCATGGAAAAATAATAATTTAAGATTGAGAGTTGCAGTTTAAGAGCTTTGCAAAAAACATTGAATTAATTCAAATACAGTGCATCTGGAAAGTATTCACTGTGCTTTGCTTTTTCCACATTTTCTTATGTTACCGCCTCATTCAAAACTGTTTTAAATTAATCTCTTTCCTCAAATTTCTACACACAAATACCCCGCTATGACAATGTGGAAGAAAAGGTTTGGAGATTTTCATTGGAACACATGAAATAACCCTCCTTACTGAGATGTACATTCATATTAAAATGATTGTAAAACCCACTGGACTCTACTTCACTGGACACCAAGTTCGGGATAGCAGTAATTTGAAAATGAGTTAGAATCTCTTCATGCTGCATGTGAACGCTCTGAGGCACCTGTAGAGTTTGTCTGAAGGCAGATGGATCAACATATGTTACAGAGATAATGTTAGTGATTTATTTTCCTTCCCCACAGGAAACCAAGACGACTCCAACACACCCTTTTGTCTGCATTTCTCAGATCTTCCGAAAAGGTCATCTAATCCTCCGTCTGGTACATCTGATACCTAATTCAACAGGTGGATGGGATGGAAAAAGAAGGTACTCGACTCCCATGTGTTGGGTTCAGTCAAGTACCTGCTGGCAATAATCAGTGAATTTAATGTGGAGATAAGAATGGGATGTAGAGTGACAGTAATTTCTCCTTTTTTGCGTAAGGGTGGGTTGGGGGTGTTTGGGTGGGACTCATGTCTGGAGTGAGAGAAACTCTTGGTGGGTGGTCACTGAGAGAGGAGGGTGAAAGTCAAGAGAACAAAGCAAGTTACTTAACTTTCATCTCAGCTTGAGGCTATTATTTGCATTAAGCTTGACCTAATCACACTTTTACACCTGCCTTGTGCTGTTGGAAAATCATAAATCTGTAATGTTTTGATCTTTTCTATATAATAAGAGTCAACGAGACGGAAACTGCAGCTGAAATTTGAAAAAGCTGAAGACGCTGAAGTAAGACTGCAGCAAGAGATCCTGGTCTTTGCCATGACTGGCTCTAAATGCTTCAGGTCTGATGCTATGATATGAAAGCAACGTGATCTGTGAGCCTGACATGAATTCATGCTGACATTTGAGATGAAAATCAGCATTGGTCAAACAGTGTATGTGGACACACACCTTCAACAAGCATGAAAACTACTAACCACCAGCCTTCCCTCGCTAACTCGATAACAACCTCGAAACTCTTGAAACATGTTTTAACGTTTGACATTTGGCCTCCAGTAGAAAAACCCCTTCCTTCAAGCATCTCCGAAAACCTTGGGAGACGGAGAAGCCCCCCTCCTCTCCAGCTGCAGCAGAGGGGGTTCACGATCCTCTGACCCTCGTAATGATGGAGGGTCAAGAGTCAGGCTGTGTGAGGGAATCGTCTGCGTCTGCATAGCGCGTGAGGAACGCCTGGGAACCAGAGCTCGCTGTGTGATCCTGTGAAATTGATCTTTCCAGAAGGGACCCGTGGTGTGTATTTATGTTTAGGTGGTGGTGGTTGTGTACGTGGGCTTGTTTGTAAGATTCAGCTGAAATGGTAGAAGCAAGTTGGGAGAGACTTTGCTAAATTAAGTTTGCATGTCTTCTAAGAAAGAATATCGGGCTTTGAATAATTTTTTATTTAAAACAACCAAATTCCAAAAAGTTAAACATGACTTGATCTTTTTGAGAATTAATTTTAGCAAAAATCCAGATTTTGACAAATAGTTTTTAAAAATCCTAACTGTACTTTGAAACACACTTCCACACGCTTAATCCTCCACATTTATCTGTTGGAAAAATATCTCCATGGAATTGTTTCTAAGGAAGTAATGTTTTGGAAGAAGTTAGCTGTTGGGTGTTTTGCTCCAAAAGTGTGTCAGTGTGTGCCCACTGATTCAAAGGAAGTGTGGTAATGTGACTCAAATAAATGTTATCTAACAGCAGGAGGTCACACAAAGCCATTAGATGGAAATAAACTCGCTTAATTTAGTCAAGGTGTCCTAATCTGTCATACATTATAAGTGAACTGGCCCAAATGGGGATTGGATACTCAGACAAGGTGGAGTAACACATATTAAGTGTAAATAAATAAGTTTAAGCAATTTTATGATTATTTATTCCATTATTATTCAAAATACGTCACTTCCATAGGTACAAAATCTTTATTTTATTTAATAAGTACACAAGGGTTGGTCTGCAGTTTTTTTATAACAGAGGTTTTGTGAAATTATCATCAAGGATAAATTAAATACTATATTTTGAGTTGAGGTCAAAATGATTCACATGCCTGGCTTTATAACTGTGTTCCGTTCTATTGTCACAGCTGCTAAATGACTCCACAGTGGTAAAATCAGTATGTTAATGTGAGCAAGATGCATGGAGAAGAAAACAAATGTTTTGCATGTTTGTGAGTATTTCCGTGAGAGAGACTCCTCCAGTGAAGCCTTGGCTGCTCTTTTATCTTCAGCATCTGCTTTTCTTCTTAACTCTCTCGCTCTCTCTTTGACCAAACCTCCACTGTCTGTCTATTCAGCCTGTTTGGACTCGACCACTTCAGTCATATCTGCAGGCTTCTTGTGGCGGCTACAAAAGCAATCCCTGCTTGTGCTTATTCAATCACAGAGGGATCTTGGGGAGGTCTTTCGTCTGTCTGTGCCCTCTTAGAGGCTTTGTACTGACATTATGAAGCAATCACAGCCATTAGTTGGGACTTGTGATGTCTGATCCTGTCGCAGTACATGGGGCCCGCGTTAAAACGTGGCACACCCCATTCAGAAATTCCTAGAGGTCTGTTCCGAGAACATTTTTTATTTTCTTTTACTAAAATTTTGCATCAGTTACAGAGGTCTGCTTCAGTGAGGATTGTAGAATTAAATGACTGAAAAGTTTTTGAATAGATTGCTGTGGGAAAATTTAAGGATTGTGACATATAAATATAAATGTTTTTGAATTTGTCATTCTAAATTGTAATCTTTTTCAATATTTAAATGGCCACGCTCGTTCATGAGTTAATTTATCCAATAATAGGTCATTCATAAAGTGATTGTCAGATAGTGAGCCAGCTGTGTTGCATGAGAAATTTACATTTTGAACCTCTTTTATTCTACGTATAAAATAATGGAGGAGAAGAAACCTCCTTTTGAAGTTTGACAGCAATTATTTGTTGCATATTTTCATGTAAAATGTATTCACAGAGGGAATTTAGACAGCACTGACTTCCTCAGCCATCCCCACAGCACACACAAGCTTCTTCTGGTCAGCAACACTACTGCTGCTTGATCAGCATCTAATGCAGCAGGCCAGTGGTCTAGTGGTCTTTATTTCATAGTAGATTTACAGAAAAGAGGGTTGTGAGAGGCCAATTTCCGGAAGAATATTGACCTTTTGCAACTACGTAACTTAATAATTCAAAGTGCCATGATGGACGTCGGAAGTGAAGGACAGGAGTATTGAACTGAGCGACTGGAAATGTTTCTTATGCCAGTTTATTCGAGTCAAGCTAATTTGTCTGTGAACGTAACGCACTTGATTGGGGCTCATAGACTGGGGTACAGAAGCTTGGAATAGCTAGCTTAGAAACCGATCCATACCTCCCCCCCTCCTGACTTGTTCATCAAATTACCGACTTTGCCCGAATTCAACCCACATGATTTATGTCACTATGTCATAAACAGTGGTTTCCCTTAAACCGGAGCAGCCTTAAAACGTACAGAAGACGAGATGCTAACCAGTTTTTTTTTCCATATTAGGCTACATGGCAGTGGGGCATTGTTTCCATGGTTACTAATGGTTAGACACATACCTTCTCCAGATTTGAAAAATATTTCTAATATCTAAATATCTTTCTAATCATACTTACTTATAAAGTATATGTAAGTATGATTACATATACTTGTTTATATTCTATCCTTGTCTTTCTCTGCAGCTGACCGCGCACCATCCTATGACCAGTTTTACTGCGGAATGGACCTTACCAAGCTCCGCCCACAAACGACCCGCGTGACCGCAAGTCTCACAAACAAAGCCTCGCGGCGCGTTGTTTCTATGTAAACATGACTCGATTAGTGCATCATTTCTACCGGATTTTCACAATATATCAGCTACTACAACGGACAGAGGAACTAACAAGTTCATGTCATCATCTGGGAGGAGGTTACTGGTTTCTCAGTCACAAGCTGGTTGCAAACCTGAGGCCAGCAGGTGTCAAGTCAGTTATGGTAGATCTGACATTTGGTTTGATGACCTCAATACGAGAAGCTACAGACTGAGAGGAGGAACCAAAGAGCTCTGTAAAGGTAAAGGCAAATCTTCTGAAGTTGGGATATAATTAATTTAATTTCACATAATTACCACGGTAGAAGCCATTTGTTTGTTAAAATTTTATGAAATATATTTGTTCTATTTGATGTTTGTTGTGAATGACGTAAACTCACAAACAAACGAGGTAATTAGTCCAACGTTTAGAAACTACAGCGGCTGTAATGCGCCACAGCAAAGGTAAAATAACCCGAACAGGTGATCAACTCAAAACCACTCCTACCTTTTTACTCTCTCTCTCTCTTTGTAGTTTAAGCACACCTGTTACCGTGGCAACGCCCCGCAAGACTAGCAAAGATTACATTAAAAACATAACATTCAGTCCGTTACGATATCAAGTTTCCAGGCTTGATATTTATTTCTCGATTATTAATCAGCGCTTCCCTGAACACAGCGATGGCTGATTGACTAGCTGTACTTGGTGCTAGCGTGGCTAACACCAGTAACAAGTTTAGTCCAAAGCCTTTTCTGCTAAAATAAAATCTTTAGTGTATGTCAGATACAGTACACATTGATATTGATCTGTTTAGCTAACGTAAGACTGTGTAGCAGACAGGCTTCAAGGTGTAGAAGTTGTATCAGTTCTGCCATTATGCTGTACTTAGCTAACGGGAAGCTAAGTGTGTTTGTGAGACGGTCACACACGTGACCACATAGAATGGGCATCAGCCAATGAAAAGCGGCCCCTCTGGTAAGGTCCATCTACTCAATAAAAGCGATATTAGGCTACCACATGTGTGTTTTTTGACTGGTTTTACAGGAGCGCATATGTTGTTTTGTTCGTTGTCATGGCGGAGCGGGCGAAGTTTTGAAGAGAGTGACGTCACGTCACGAGGTAATTTTCACTTGGAACAGACAATTGAACAAGTACATCCACTTCAGTCATGTTAAAGAGATCCTTGGCACTGTAGACACCCTGATATTTTGCCTTGTTAAGTTACTTTACAGATGCAAATCAAGAGGTTATCATCAATGGGTAAAGAATGTAGGACCGAGTACACATCCCTGGAGAACTTCTGTGCTTTTTTTTGTTTGGTAACTAATATTATAAACAGTCATAAACTGTGTTTTAGTCTTGAGGGAAGGTCAAAAATCAATTTATAGAGCAAAAGTTTTAAGGTACTGCTTAAGAGAGATTCGATATAAGCTGCTATTAGAAGCCTGTGCTAAAGCCTGATTAGAAGGGAGCAGTAAAGCACTCATGGTTTGATCAAGGCAGTGGCCAGAAAACCAAAAAATACTTAAATTTAGGGGTAAGGTATGCACCAGGCAGGCCTTTTTAGGGCACAAGAAGACAGAATCGAGGCCTGGTTGAACACTGAAAGCATAGTTTGAGTAGGACTTGATTACCACAGTCAACTCAGCAATGCATGGGTCTGACCATGGTTATGCTTTGGTTTATGAGTTGCTGAGTGAAGAAAGTAAGCTGTACCACAAACCCCAGGTGCATGACGACAGTAAGCAGTATGGATTTTTTAAAACGTGTGATTTGCTGAAGAAAAAGGTCCTACTCCTAAAAGACTTGTATGCCATCATAAAAAGTAATATTTTAAATAAGTTGCTTAATATACTCTGATTTTAATTACTTATCAAAATTTTACCATATCATAAACTCTTTGCCAACTTTAACTAAATTAACACTTTGGCCCATAAAAGTGTCAAAATTGTTAGAAAATTGCGGGAGCTGTGCTGATTTAGCGTAACACATTTAATGCTGTAAGATTTGCAGGTGGGAATCCGTTGCTTTGAACACGTCAAATCCAGGTTGTGTGGGAAGTTGCTGACCATCGCTGACTACACGACTTGAATGATGTTATTACATCACTCCGAGGCCCGGTTCAAAACATTAATTAAACACACTTCCCTGGTTTGTTTGCTTTTGGACTTGTGAGTGACGTGTGTATGCCTTCGTGTGCATTGTGTGTGGTTTCTGTGATGTGAATCCAGGTTCACTCACCGAGTCTCACTATTTGCTGTGTGTGTGTGTCTTTGTGTGTGTCACACAGTGGTTAGCGCAGTGCTGATTGCTGTTTATTTGGTCTGTGGGTCGACACAGAGCCTTGCAGTTAGAAGCGCTACTGACAGCACTGTTTTTATTGGGTCCCTGTGGCTGAACCAACACTAACATTGGGGTCGCGCTCTTCGCTCTGTCCCCCACACCAAAAAACTCCCATACCGAGGTTCCTGTCTGCTTCAAAATAACATACAGTTAATCACCACGTATGCAACATGAGATTTTTACTGGGGAAATATAGAGATTTTTGCCTCAAAATTATGCGGAAATCCATCACGGTGACATAGATCAAAGACCTAACAACTACTCTTTTGATGGAACCACCATTTATTGTTGCTTAAATAAGTCAGACAATCTGTCTGCATGTCGGTGCGAGTAAACTGCTCCATTTTGTGCAACATTTGATTGTTTTGTGTATCTTCTGGACAGTGGCAGTTACTGATATGGGCGACATGGGCAACCGCCTAGGGTAGTAGCTTGTGGGGGGGCAGCATGAGTTAACTTCTCCTCCACAGTCTCCATGTCTGGACTAAAATCTAGGGATGTAAATCAAAAGCTTTTTCATCCAAAGAAAGCATTCAGACACTAATAAAATCTTGACACAAAAAGAACACTGAACATATGAAAAGAAAAGTCCAAAAGTGAAAGATGCAGCGGCAACATCATGATCTGAAGAGACTTTTCTTCATATGGAGCTGCAAGTTGTTTTTGGTCAGAGTTGATGAAATAACAGGCCAGTTTGGACCCATAACCTTCAGGTAGAAAGTTGAAGAGACAGAGATGCCTCTTTTTCAGCACTTCTGAGTCCAAGTATTCATCAAACCATGAGAGAAAAGTTACAGTTTCAGAAAATATTCCTGAAGTTTAAATTCTAAAAATTTGTGCAACTATTCACCTCTAAAGGAAATTATTTTGGTATTTTACAGCTTCCTGTATAATGTCTCATGACTTGGTGGACACGGTGGAAGGCCTGCCTTATCAGATGAAGGTTAATGCTCACACACGCCTGCACACACACGAACCACAAACGCTCACAAACACACACACATATATACTGACATGCACAAGGTGGTGCACGGTACATGAATGCCTAGTCATCCATGTAATATGACTCTGCCTCAGCCTACACACGAACACATGCTTATAAAGAGGTCACCGCTTTGCCGTCTGGTGGTCAACCCCCCCATACATACACACACACAGAGTATATATGTGTGATTGACTGTTCACATAGTGAACAGGAAGAGAAAGGTATATCTCAAAGCATTGATTGATCCTTTTGTCCTTTTTTTTAAACCTAAAACACACAGATCTGCCTTTATTCAGCTGATATCTCCCTTTACTGAAAGAAGCGGAGATGCACTGGTGACCTCAGGGACACAGAGGGTGGGATGCTGGGATGAGACGGCTGTTTGTGCGTGTGTTTATCTGCGAGTCCCCACTGTAACGGCTGCTCCCGGCCGTCCACGCAGCTGTCTGCTCAACACACTCCCACATAAACACACCAATGTGCGCACAACACTGAGCGGCTGAGCGGCTGTGAGAGATCCCCCCCGCGGCTGCTTCCCAGGCTGAGAGAAAAGAGAGAAGGGGAAACGGCTGGAAAGGATTACGCACAACAATCAACCAGTCGCAGAGCGACAGCCACACGTGGAACCTTGTGAATGTGCGGATTATCCAGGAAGTTATAGCGCTCATTCTTGCTGCATGATGAATAGTGTTGTAGTCTTCATGAGAAAGATATTAAAAGGGTAGTATGATGTAAAATTGGCTTTTTTGAGCTTTATATCACTTTATAATGTTATTCCCTCATCATAAACATACCTGGAGAGTTGCCTTGAGTCTTTCATGCATGTTTGAGAAATCTTGTAATCTCCCATGGCAACCATTCAGCGGTGCAAAATGCCTGGTTGGACTTAGCTCCGCCTTCGAGGACAAAGCTCCTCCTAGCAGCATCCAAGCTACTGTACTTCCACCTCAAAGAGCACCCCTCCTCTGCAAATCCCCCACTGAGCTCCTTCAGACTAGCCAGTAGCAATTAGCAAACACCTTGTTGAACTGCGTACCTGCTGAGCTCATTACATCAGCCATTTCTCAGTCCAACGCTTGTAAAAACATTGCTAAAGGATTAATAGAGGAGGAATGTTGTGATGACTTGAAGGCGTTAAATTAGAAAGCAACATTTCTTTTTAGTCATTTTTGATACGTGTAGCATTTTCATAGCAACTGCAGGTAACGTAGTTGATTGTCCTATAAAATGGCACTGCGTGCCTGGAAAACACACAATAATGCCCCTTTAAAAATAAAATTAGCCAAATTTTGGAAAATTAAAAACAAACATTTCAACTGAAATCTATTTGTGACAATATTAAACATTTTTATTTCTGGCAAGTATCTACAACTTCAAGACCTTATTGGTAGGAATAGCACAGCTTTAGTTTTGGTCAGAAAGAAAGCAAAGTTTATGACAAGTTTTGCTTTCTGCAGACAGCAGGCACAGTCAGAGACCAAGCTGAATACCTGACAAGATGAGATCATTTTAGTCATTTTACTTTAAAACTGGATTATTTTAATCATCAACTCTTGTGTTTGAAAAGACCCTTCCTGTTTTTTAAAGGGTGTGTGTGCTGAATTAGACAAAAACATGCATGAAATCATGTAAGAAAGTAAGAACACATTTGAGGATCATAAGTAACTAAGACCAAAAGATAACAAAAATAAGTCGATAACCTACAGAGTGTCTTCATTAATGTCCATTCACAGTTGAAAGTATGAAACAGTCCAAGGTCTGTTTCATTTGTGAACGTCATGAGAGATAAATCATGGTTAGACTCCCTATTTGAATCGCCTCTTGTTTGACGTCAGATACGCTCCAAAAGTGTTGTAGCCTTTTTTTTGTTACATGGCAGAACACCACAAGTATGTGTTTGATCCGTCAAATAAAGTTTAAGAAAAGAAAGAAAGAAATGATAGATTGCCCAGTCATCTCTTGAGATAGTTTTATAAGAGCAGCAATTAATCTACCAAGCCAAAGCTTAAAAAAAGGGGGAAAAAAGAAGAAAGAGATCGGCCCTGCAGATTTTCTGTGTGAGAAGTTGTAGAGAAATTATTCATAGTGAACAGGAAATAGTAACACAGTCAGAAACAGGAAGCTACTTTAATGAAATTAAACACATCAGCGTTTTATTGCATGCTATTTTCAAACAACAACAACTTCCTTCCCGACAGTCATATTGTCAAACATCATGTGTGTCAAACTGGTCAAGTTTAGATTTCACTTTCAGAAAGGTTTCATTGAATAATTGTATTCATTTTTCTTTCTTTATTTAAGGTTTTGTGGGAATTCGGACATTGAAAAACATGCTTGGACTCAAAGGTTTTGTCTGTGTTTGTATTGCAGGCAATTTCCTTTGGGTTTGTTATCCCTGCAGACAGAAATAGACAGAAGCCGGGACAAGCAGGAACAGGGAAGGTTTAGCCGACGATGTCATGGGCCCCGTGGTTTCAGTGCAGGAGTTTCAACTTGTGTACGATCAAGGTTAGTGGGCATGTATTGTGGGTTTTAATGGAGACAAGAGGAGTAAAAAACAGAGAGGGAACTAAAACAAGTTTGACAGCAAGACGAGAATCAAAGTTTCGCCTTTGCTGCACACATTCCAGACTCCGGCTTTAAAGCTTGGTGTTCACCACACATATTTGCTTTGTAGCTGTAAAGAAGTTCTCATGAATATTGGGGAGAATGTTTAGGCGACAGTGGGCTGCGCTCTTTGTTTGTATGCATGCGTGTGGCGTGCATGAGTGCTGTTGTGGTTATTGATTCATCCTGCTTATGAGGCATGACATGATGAGCCAGTCAGGACATTGGAGGGAGTGGAGGGGAGGGGGTGAGTGTGTTTGTCGGGAGTTTTGTGGGAGGGAGACAAAAACACTGAGGCAAAGGAAAGACAAGGATGCAGGATTTACACGACGCAAAATAAAAGCCCGGGGATCACAGAATGATAAAGACACAACAAAACATAAGAAGACAAAGTTTATGTGGGAATGTGGATGAAAGCAGGCTGTTCATGTGTCTGTTGGTGCAGCACTTTTGATCTGATTCAATGGGAATGTGGGGAAACAGGAAACTCTATAAAGCTAAACTGTTCTGATCAGGAAAACGTGCCAACAAGTGGGACAAATATACATTTAAGCACAAGGAGAGTATTAATTGTAGTATTAAAAGTAGTCGCACATTCCACAATTCTTGCCTTCTTCTAGAAACATGGGAAGAAGAAAACCATTAATGTTTACCCCCAAATCGTGATATAAATGTGGAAGATGGTGCTCAGGTCGGACAACACCAACTGTAACTTTCTGATCTTTATGCAAACCTCTTAGCACATCAGCCGCATTGGGAGACGTGGTGGAAGCATCATGCTTTGTGAATTATTTTTCTTAGCAGGGGACGGGACGTTGGTCAGAATTCATGGGATAATGGACGGAGATAAGAAGGGGACAGTTCTGGAAGAAACCTGCTACTGACTGCAAAAGAGAGATACATCCTGTTTAAGGCACACTCAGAATTGAAATAGATTAGATTTTTATGTATTTTGAAATCTGTGCCTTTTGTTTGGTAATCAATAGATAATTCACATATGGCACTATTTCTCTGAAATAAACACTGTTTGTGGATCTGATTCTTCAACAGTCAGGTTCTTCATCAGGATATAAATAGCGGGACGGATGTGCAATTATGTAGATGCATTACTAGGGAGAAAAGGATGCAGTTTTGTTTCTGCAGGTGTGTTGTTGTCCAGGTACGAATAAAACATAGAGAAGTTAAACAAAACAAAACAAAAGTGTATTAATTACAATTTCCTTCTCTCTATTTTGGGTCTTCCTTTTGCTTTGGAGGAAAAGAAGATCACAGGAATCTGAAGTGAAGCTTGTGTTTAGCCTCAAGCCTATGTGTGATACAGATGGTGAAAAAGGCTTTCCAATCTGTCCATAAGTTCAAAGCTGGTCAATACAAAGTAAAAGTGGTAATAAATAGATATGGAGTCCATACCCGTCTGATGAGTCTTAATGCAGATGCTTTCCCACACTTCAGATGATTAAAAACAACCTCAGTCCCACCCTAACATTTGGCCCTGAATGAGCAGATGAGCTATTGAAGAAAATTATGCCAAAGTTATAAAATGTGTTATTTTAACAAACTGGACTAAGTTCTCACACTGTTGTAAAACAGTTTTGTGTGTGTGTGTGTGTGTGTGTGGGTTGATGGGTGTGGGATCTGCAGTAGCAGCTGGTGGATTATGCATCCCCCATGTCCTTCAGAGACTGTCGTCATGCTTCCTGTATTGTGGCCAGTAAGGCGTGATGTCACTTCCTGCACTCAGTAGCGTTATGTGTTTGTGTGTTTACGAGGGTGCGGACCCTACAGAGACCCAGCTGCAGCGTCGGAGTGTCTAAAAACAAGAAAGGAAAACCTCCAAGAATAGAGATCCTTCTAGGGACCTGAGCAGAACGTTTACGCTGACTGCATTATTTTTTCTTGAATTTAAAAGAACGAAAAGCCTTCAAACATCATGGATTCAAACCTGTGCGATTAAAAGAGGTGTTAGTCTCCACTTGCAATAGCTCATTTGATTCAGTTTACATTGACTCTAACTCTAATAAAGTCATGAGTTGTGAATACTGGGATCATATGTTTTATGTAATTCAGTATCTTTGATTGTTGCTTGTCTCTGGGAAACCCAGATGATAACTAAAATGGAAGAGTTTTTGTCTGAACATCTTTAAAATATCACATCCATGATTTAATTGAGCTTTTCAGCCCCGTTTCTCACTAATCGCTCATCTTTTCTGCACTTCTCATTCAGCTGTTTGTTCTCATTTGCGTGACCCCGTTTCAGAGTCTTAGCTTGGCAGGACGGCCGCTTGGACACGTGGTTCATTGACTGGAAAAGTTTGGCTACACTCTCTGCTTCTCTTTCCTCTCACACCATTTATTATCTGCACTCGGAGACTCCCAGGACCCGAGGACTTGTGCTCACATGAACATAGAAACACGCATTTGCGCACGGAGACAAAACTCACACACAGACGGATACAAGTAACACTCTTCCCCTCAGTGTGAGAACTTCTGCAATGTCTCCTCGGCTGAGTCAGACAGATGTTCCTCTTGGCACCTCAGCAGGTTGTGGTGGGGTGTTTCGGGGGGCCTTTCTGGGATCTGGGAGGGGGCCACTGAGGGCCAAACAGGGCCCCAGAGCCTGGATGAGAGCTTCCTTTGTGGGACACAAAGCATTGTCTGTGCTGGGAAAGGCCACAGGGATGGGAACACCGCCCAGAGCCGGACACTAAGCAGCGATTCTGGCTTTTCCATGTGTGAGTGTTTGTGCGAGGGTGGAAGACCACGACGGACTCTGAGTGTGGGAGAGAGAAACAGAAAGTGTGTACTAACTTATCCGGCGTGAACATGTTTGAGTCAAAGTCTGTCTGAGAAGGTGAAAGAGCAGCTGAAAGCATGACATTGGAGGAGCTAGCTTTTTTTTCCTTTAAAGTCTCACTTTCCATGACCTATTTTAGCATCTAAACAAAGTTTTGCCCTGTTTAAACCTAACACATGTGGTTTGGTGCGCTCCTGTCTGTGGAAGACCATGATGAGATCCAAAGAGCTCTCTGAGGCCGTTGGAAATAACCGCAGCAGTTTATTGATCTGGTAAGATTGTCTAGGCAATTTGGAAGTCATTCAATATAAAGAAAACAGTCCACAATTAAAATCAATAGCTATCGTTCCCATATATGGGAAAACATATACTGCAGCTGGTCACGACCCCCCAAACTCAGGTTGAACTTGTGGCCGTTCACACAAGTTCAACCTGATAGTAGAACACAGGTTTACTGTCAGGTTAACCTAAACGAAATCTCCATGAGACCCAGAACAGGCTCTTGCTAACACATAAGTGCATCCAGTGCAATTCTAAAGATAAATGTGACCTATAATGCTTCCTTGAACAGGTTAGGATAGGTCTAAGGGCGATACAAAACATGTTCATTACATTTTTTTGCACAAAATCCTTTTTAGGTATTTAGATTTTAGTCTACTCAGTACTGTTGTATACATTTATTTTGAGCTCCTTTCAGAATGAATTATTTTAGAGCCTTCTGTCACTTTAAATCCAAATAAACTGCAGCTGGTCACGCCCCCCCCAAACTCAACACTCACAAGTGAAAATGGCTGCAAACAGATGCGCAATCATATAACCGTACATCCTTGAAAAGCAGACACGGACCCTCCTGCACAACCAACAATGATGTAGCAAGTGGTTTCTGAATGGTAGGACAGCAACATAATACTTGTCTTTTTCAGCAGTCACTGTACAGCGAATACAGCTGGAGGAGAGTCTGAGAACAGTGTGAGTAAAAAAAAAAAATTAAGCTGAAGCCAAAATAGATCCTCCAACACGATAAAAACCCAAAACATGTCGGCTGGCTGAGAATAAAGAACTGGACAATTCAGGCCCGAGTCGAAGCCCAGATCTTAATCACGTAAATTTCAGTCAGTTAGAAAAACGTTTGTTGGAAGACCAAATGAAATCTTTGAGGAGGTTCAACAGCTTCAGCTCATGATCCTCAAATGGGTCAATTAAAACAAGCTTGATGTAAAGATCAAATCAAATCAGTTTCATGTCTATTGACACTTTTTTACATTTAGGCCATAGGAGATTAAAAAAAAAATGGAAGTATTGCATCACATTTGGTTTGTACAGTTTTAAAATTTCTCTACAGCATAACAGTCTCTTTAACACCAGTTTTAGTTTCCCTGATCCAATTATTCTATCTAGATCTGTAAAACATTTCTGCAGGGATGTGGGATAAAATGCACAAAAATGACGTCAAACATTTGGGATTTTGTTTTACTACTGGAAACATACTGTATGTTACAGTTATGAGAATTTACAAAACTGAAAATAAAAACATTTCTCTTCACTTTGGTCTACAAAAAGAAAGTGATGCCTAAAAGTAAGAAAGTCATGCTTGTTTCTTAAGAGAAGAAAAAGATCATGACTTCATCTTAGCACTGGGTTAAAGCTGTTGCTCCAACAACAGCCAGTCTGACATCAACCCCACCCGGCTTTTCTTTCAAATATGATAAGATACGGTGCTGATGAAGGACCAGGAAGTCTATTTTAAGACTTTGGGAACTGTCGCTTACAAAACTTGGGCAAAAAAAAAAAAAGTCGGCCTGAGCCAAAAGAGTGAGCTTGCATGTGTGCATGAGTAACGGGGTGGAGCGTGGGGATGGTGGGAATGGACGAGGAATGTCAGAAAGCCAAAGAAGGGGAAAGAATGAAAACAAAAAAGCAAAGAAGTGGTTTATGCCCACAGAACAAAGATGAAGAGAGGGGTTTTTTATAATTGGCCTTTTCCTTCGGGTCCCAGACTCACTGGCTGAGAGGAGGAGACAGGGGGACAGAGGGGAGAGTGTGTAGTCTCTGTCCAACACGCAGACACAGAGACACAGGGACGGCAGGACTCTCGGAAGACGGGAGGGTTCAGGACGTAGGTGATGAGAACACTTTGATAAACGATTTCTGTCTAATTACAGTCGCCACAGCTCGTCCACAGCCAAGCACGTCTCACCTAAACAAAACACACACTCTCTCAGACAAACACACACTTTCGAAACTTTTCCCAAATCACACACGCCTTAATCCCCTCACAAATGAGAACGTCTGAACTTCAGAGTAAGTTGGCCCTCATGTGCCGCAAGCGTCTCACCGCGTGACTGTGTTTTACACGAGACAACCTTGACCTTGACGTACCACGGTGAGTCGGCGTGAGCGAACGTGTGTGTCTGTTTCACAAACCGCCTCGGGAAGCCCCGCTCTTTAAAAAGCCCTGTGCGTCTGCGAAAGCCCCGCAGAGCGCCAGTCTCACAGTTTGTTGGCTTATTTCTGGGATGTTTCAGTGGGAAATCCTGAGAAACGTCGCTGGTGGTTCTGTCTGGAATGGATGCTTTGGATTCATATGCTGCTGCAAACCATCACATGACGTGCAACGCACAATGAACAAGCAGCAGCTATGTCGGTTACTCAGATACATCTGAATAATAACAAAAAAAATGACGAAAGGTTATAATGTAAAACATCAGATGGGTTACGGAAAGTAATGTTTGGATAAGGCCAGGACCTGATTAGAAATAATGTAGAAATTTTGCATTAAAAACAAGTAAAGTGTAATATATAGAGAGTGTTAATGTGTGATCCTGTCTCCTCTGTCAGGCTCACACACTCAGACTCAGTGGGACAGCGGCTCAGTCAGCAGGCTGCAGGCGCTCCGGCTTCAGGCTCCAGTTTCCTCCTGATGAAAGTGTAATCCACGCAGGTTCCTCTCTGCTGCTTTGTTTTCCTCATCCCTCCAACCTGTGGGAAGGAGGGAGCGACGGACTCCGCCAGTGTCACAACACGAGATTATCGCTCTCAACACACACACACACACACCAACTCAAAGCGACAGGAAGGAGACGTCTGTCCTTTGTTATGCTTTTGTCTTCTCAGTTTCTCTCACATTTCACTTTTCTTTTTTTTTTCTACAGCTGTTATTCATCTTCTTTTCCTCCTCGACTGTCTGCGACTGTAATTCATGATCGATTTAGACAGTGTAGTAAAACCTGATGGAATAAATCATGTAAATAGACACAATACTTGTGTAAAAAAAAGTAGGTTAAATGTTTTATTGCTTTATTGCTTTAGCTTTTACAAGAGAAGAGAATTAGGTTTCTTTATCTCTGGGGAGGAAAGCTGATATTGACTGAAAGTAGGCATGAAGTGTTTAGATGTTCAATGTCACGAATTATATTAATTAGCTTTTACATAACTGGGAGGTTCATATTAACTTAAATATTAAAATAACCCATTTTAAAAGCATTTTAAACGGTAGTAACCTTAAAATATCTTGCAATGGCAGCCTCATGTTGATCGGCAGACCAATCACAAGACGTTAATGTTTGACTGGATTTCATGATTAAAAAAAAGGAAGATTTTATGGGCTTATTGACAGAAATAATGAAAAGAAAACACAATAGACCCTCCATGTATGGATATGTTTACTGTTGTGTTTCACAAAACACAACAGCAAACATTTTATAACAGAATGATTACGGGAATCTGTCTGAAGATCTGCTAAGTTTGGGTTATAGTTTCCCCTTGTGATTTCTCTTTAAACTCAACACTTTCTAGCTCGTAAAGCTCAATTTATATTGTTGTATTTTATCATGTTTGATGTTTTTGGTGGATTGTTTTATTGTGTTTTGTCTTTAAGTTGCTTTATAGAAGGGTGCTGATTATTTTGTTCCTCTGTGGTAACATAACTGGGTACACGCATCTTTTCACTGGAGAAAAAATGCGTGTTTTTAAAAATAGATGTTTTTACTTAAAATCGAGGAAGTGCAGCTACACTCCAATAAATACTCACAACTAGCAGGAGGCTGCTTGAAGTGTTTCTGGTTTGATCGGGGATCACAAGCTGCCAAAATTCACAAGAGTTCAATGGCTCAGAAAGAACCACAATTAATGGGAAACAGTGTGAGACAATGACTTCAGAAAACTATTTAGGTCAATTAAATTAAGATCTGAGCATTTTAATGTCAGCATATTTCATGAAAACAATCAGCTCCTAAGAAGTTTAAGTAAGTCAGTTTGAAATATTTCGTATGAGGATGTGATATATGAAAATGTTATGTTTCATTGTTTTGCAGAAACAGACACACATCTTTCATTATTCACAACTACATTGGAGTCAAATACCAGGTATGAGTTTGTGTCTTAGTGTTGTCTAAACGTTGGAACCATTAGGTTTCATTTTTAAAAAAGCTAAACCTAATCTTTTGAAACAGTCTTGATCAATAGTCCCATAATGTTTCTGAAGTTTTTCTACCTTTCAGTCCAGTCCAAGGCGCCTAAACTAAAGGGGTGAACCGGTTCTGTGTTGATACATAAAAGACAACTTAGGGAACTGGTTTGGCGTTTTGTTGCTCTGATTTCTTTGGTCGAATCTATGAAAAATACCAAAACAACTACAGTTTGACAGAGAAACTTCCTCTTGTATTTTTAAAAAAAATCTTTTTTCTTTAAGTCAAGATGCTGTTAAACGACTGCATAAGTTGTTTTTTTAAGCTGATGCCACTTTTGCGCAGTGTTTTTCATTTACAAGAAGAACAAAAACAGGCCTTCTGAAATCTTTATTAGTTAAAAAAAAACCTCTCTATATCATGATGTTGCCACCAACATGCTTTACTAGGGGCTATATGTTGCAAAGTCCATCTGCTGCACACAGTGTTTTTCTGTTGGTTGCACAGAATTTTAATTAGAAAACAAATGCAAGCCAGACTTCTTAGTTTAGAAACTACATAGAAAATTTTAACTGCTTAGTTTCCACTTCACAATTATGGACAATATTGTGTTGGTCCATCACATAGAATTACAAAAAAAAAAAAAAACACATGGTGAAGTTTGTAATGCTTGGAAAAAATCACCAGGACTACTACAAATATGTCTGAATTCAGCAGATATAAAACAGGCTACAATCAACTACAAAGTCTTCTGCATTGTTTATTCGTATGGAAAAAAAAGAATAGAAGAAGAAAAGTCGACTTTCATTAAGTCGCTTCTCCTTTATCCTCGCCCCCTCCCCGTCCACTTTAATGATGTGTGTGTATCCCAGGTCTTATCAGGCGACACCTGCGCTGCCGCTCAACTTTAAACAGCCCAGATCCAGCCGGATCACGGTTAAATGCCCTGGGATTACAACACAGCTTAACACCAAAGCATTTAGACACAGAAGCTGCCTTCCTGCGATGTAACAATCCTCTGTTCGCTTTGACATGCGGTGGGGCTTAGCTGCCAAAAGACAGCTGTCCATCAGCGCCTGGCTTTGATAAAGAGAAAAATCATGCCTTAAGGCTGCCGCACTTTTTTTTTTTTGTGCAACAAGTTATCAAAGGCCGTATTATGCTTGAGCAATTGTTTTAATGAGTCGAACGCAGCCTGCAGCGATGTACGTTTTCATCTGAACTCTGTTCCAAAGAAAACAGTTTCTGCCTGTTTCAAGAGCTCGTTTGTAGCAACAAAAGGAGTCGAGGCGACGGCTGCCAAAGCTTGATGTTCTACCCTTTGGGTGGAAAAGTGACATCAAAAGCTGCAGCACATTGCTCCTGACTCCTAGAGGAGCTTAACAGAGGATAAAGAGAGGTGTGAACCTCATCCTATGCATCATCTACACACAGCTGTCCACCGGGTTAGGAAAACAGAGCCACCAACGAAACCTTAGCTGCACCTGCACAGGTTTATCCCCCTCAAGTTGTTCCCAAATAGAACGGAAAGAGAAACGACAAAGAGTTCAAGTGCTCAGTGTCAAGGTCGATTCTGATGTGTGCTTCAGGCCTTTCAAGGGTTGGATTTTTTCTTTTTTCTTTTTTTTTTACCCCTAGAGTGGAGATATGATCATAAAACAAAACTAGCAAGGAAAACAAATGAAGGCTGGGCGTATTTTTGTGTGGAAGAAAAGCAGGAAGCTTCGAAATCCGAATGCGAGCAGTTCAAAGAAGGGCAAGGAAGGTGGTAGGGTGCATACACAGGGTCATATATCAACACACACACACACACCAACACACACACAGTTATTCAATGTAAATAACACAAGGACTGCTAGACACACATAAGCTCTATGTATTAGCTATACCTGCTTGGTGCACTTCATTCAGTGCAGAAGTAGCTCCATCTGCTCAGTTCATTTCACTGACAAACCACCACAAAGAAGTGTAAAATTGACAAACGGAATGAAAATTATATGTTTTTATGTTTTGTTAAAAAATAAAAATTGTAAAATTGCGCCTAAACTCAGCCGCTCATATTCAAAACTTTGTTGAACCTCTTTTAACTGTGGTTAAAGCTACGTTTTAATCTGTGAAATAACACAAGCTCTGTCAGACTGAACATCAATCTGCAATTGTTATGCACCGATTTTCAATTAACTTTATGTCTGGACTTTGATTGAGCCGTTCTAACACATGAGTACACTTTAATCTGAACCATTTCATTGTTTCTTTGACTGAATGTTTGGGGTCAGTGCCTTGAAGGTGAACCTTCAGCGGAGTCTCAAGTCATTTGACCCCTCTAACAGATTCTCCATGGTTGGCCATGAAATCAAACCAAAAGCATCCCACAACATGAAGCTGCCTCCACCACCATGTCGCCCCCCCTTCATGGTGTTTTCAAGGTGATTTGCGGCGATAGAGTTTCACCGCACAAAAAAGTTTGAATGTTGCTCAGCGTGTTTCGTTTTGGTCCTGCCTGACCTTTCGCACATTTGCTGTCCCTTGTTGAAAACTTTCCACTGAATTTCTTATGATGTGAAAAAGTTCACGAGGTACAAAGACATTTGCAAGTGCGTCCTTTGCCCACTTGTTTTCTTGTCCTCTAATTTATTTTTTTTCCCCAGCTACGTGCATCTCCACACAGGAGAGGCCTTGTGTGCGAGGGGCCGTGACAACTGCGGCAGGAGCTGCACGGTGACCTTTAATCCCTGACAGCATGGGAAAGTGGGCACTCTCAGCTGTTAGGACTCCAGCAGATCCTCCTGAGCAATAGTTTATGATTACACATTAATGGGAAGATGCACTAAAAAACACAGAGGATTGCCAAAGTGCACACAAAAAAAAAACACCCAAATGAAGGCCTACAGTATATCAGGGTTGCTGTGGTTACAGCTTCACATTAGCTACTGTGAAGCTGTGGTTACTGTGTGTACCGCGTGCACACACACAGAGTGTGTGATTAATCGTTTCAACCCTAATCAAATTACTTCCCCTATAATAATATATGTCAATTTAAGTTAGATGTTTTATTTTAAATAATACTCAAAAACCCACTAAGTCATATAATTGTCACTATGCACACTTTAAAGCTATGCACACTTAAAGCAAAGCACACACACAAGGTGTGTGTGTGTGCTTTGCTCGCACACACACAAAGCTATTTAAGACCTAGAAATATTTCTGCCCCTCTTTATGTTCTCACAGCCCTCAGTCGCTGTAGGAATGTAAAGTATCCAGAACCCCGTTCCCCCCAGGCCCTGGTTGAGCAGGATGGTGGTGAGACGCTTGATTTAAACAACTCTGATTGTTCCCATGTCACTTACTGCAACAGTCTACACACCAGAGTCCTCCGTCAGCTGCTCAACCTTAAAGGTTTTTCCAGGAAGAGATACTGTACATCCTCTTACTGTAGCTCTATTCAAGCTACTGTGCACTTCATGAACAACAAGGCTGTTTTTTTAAAAAAGGTCATGCTTCGTTGGAAAAAATCTTGTGATTTTCTTAGATTTTACATTTTAAGTAGCGATTTAAACGATTTCGTGGTCAGCTTATATGATTCTGGGTGTCCATGTACAGAATTGTTTTGTGAAAACAAAATATTCTGCTCCTTTTGCACCAGGAAAACAGAAGAGCTGAATATCATCTTTCAAAACCGAGATTAAAAGACACATTTTATAGTTTTTTTTCTACTCGGAAATCAGAGATTTGGATTTGGACGCGCCGTTCTGCCAGTTTTCTAATCCTGAATCCAGACTAAATATGTCTGACGAGAGGAACGTAGCAAAAGTGTCTTGATTTCTGGTTGCTGTGGATCCAAATGCTTTTTGATAAGGCTTACTGCTACAAAATATTTTCACAGGTGAGTTTATTTCTTTCAGCTTATAAATGATCAATTATAGAGCACTTACAATTATCTTGCAACCCAGAAAAGGAATTAGAACAAACTTAGAATCCAGAGAAACTACTAAAGTAGTACGGTACTTATAAAAACATTATAATATGTAAAAAATACAGCACAAAACAGTATTTTTCATTGTGAATCATCTTTGAGAACCCTTTGAGGGTTGAAAGTGCTATATTCTTCTTCGTCAATCTGTATTTAACAAGGATATACAGTAACTCCTTGAGATCAAAAATCTCAAGGGTGTCCTGAAAATCATATACAAGTCTGGTGTAATTTCATTTAATTTGATATTGTATGATCTTGTTATTTTTCTCATGTTCCTTTACTGCTTCAACTGACAGAGTGGTGGTAAGTCCATTTTAATTAACCTATTCTGTCTATTTGGTGCTTATTTATTGCTTATATTTGGTAGCTTGACAACCGAACACAAGAAAGATCAACCCCGCAGTGTTTCCCCAGCTTGCAACCAGAACACATTCAAGTTGGGCGCAATGTCATTCCCAGATCTAAGCTTCGACTTCAAGGACAGTTTGACTTTAGAGTAAGTGAAACCATGCGTACCTGACAAAACCCAATGATGTCAAAAACCACTTCACTCATGTCCGCTGTGACTTTGTGTCTTTAACATGCACTATAAACCACAACAATGTTCCTCTTTCTACAACTCACAAGATTTGCCCCAAACATGTTGCCTTTGTACTTCTTTCGTATGTTGAAAGGTTTGGAAAGGCGAAACTGCAAACAATGTCCAATAAAAAAAAATGAGTCACCTGTTGTGGGATCAAACTAGCCCTTCATGGCATCACCGCCAACCCGCCTCATGTGAAGACGTCTTTATTAGTTCTTTAAACATCGGAATGAAACGATTTTGTATTCAGAGGAAGAATACAAAGTCAAAATGACAATTTAAAAAATGTTATTTTGTTATTTCTTTCCTTCTTTCTCTTTCATTGCTTCTGTTTTTAGTCTTGTGTCGTGATGTAGACATCAGTTAGAGTTTGTTTTTTTCCCCCAAAATTGTAGACTATATGGTGCTCTCTCTCTCGTAGATGTGTACGAAAAGCTTTTCAAAAATGTTGAATTTAATTTAAAAAAAAAACAAACTATAATAAAATCCAATGTTTGCTATGGTGGATTCCTTTCAAAATCATCATTAACCTGTATTGCCAATCTTTGACTTTGTTTCCCTCAGGCAGAAATTAGTCCCACTTTTCTCAGCAATTGTTTAAAAGTGGAAAAATAAGAGAGCCTGCTTTTCAAGCACTCCTTATGTTCATTAACCTCTATAAACTAAGAAACGCCTCCAAAAAAATATGAATATAAAAATCCTATGTCTAGTCAAAGCACCAAGGTGAGACCTGGTACATTGAAGAGGATGCTTCACTTGAGTCATTGTTTAAGCAGCGTTTCTACTGATCTAACATTAGTGAAGCAATTGGTTAGGATATGATTTAAGGTTAGAAAAAGACTTGCAACAAGTTAAAGCAAAGCGCCTATCTTCGTTTATTTTATTAAAACACAAAACAGGTGTTTATGGTATGTGAACACATTTCTTAAATGAAATAAATGTGAGCAGGTATAGAAAAGCATCCCAAACCAGAGTAATATGGTTTCACGATACCCACTGATTTGTTGTTGTGTTGTTCATCACAAACAGAGAAAAACTTGTTGTGTGGTTACAGTAGAGAAACAAATGCATCTGTAGTCCCATCAGGTTCGGGTCAAAGGACGTGCCGACCTCCAGAGCCGTCCTTCGATCGTTTCTAATCCATCTGACAGCTGGGAGCCTCGGAGCCACAGATGCACAGACGAGAGAGGTTGAGGACTGCTTTGAGACTTTCACAGAGGCAGCCATTCGCTTGTGTGCTTGGGGGTGTGTGTGTGTGTGTGTGTGTGTGTGTGTATATATACATATGTGTCTGAGGCGCAAGTTTACATGCGAGAGTGACTGCGTGTGGTGTGGAGAGCCTCATGTTCGGCATCCTTTCCCTGTCAAATCGGCAGCTGACTGTGATTAATATTTCAAAAGGGAACAAATGGAGAGCACAGGCAGGCCGGCGTGAATGCGTGTGCATGTAGGGGTGCGTGTGTGTGTATGTGACGACAATATAATTGACATAATTACCCCCCTGCTTAACCATCACACACATCCTGACAGACACAGCCGGAGACACACAAGGACAGCGCTTCTCTCTTGTCTGTGTTCAACCAGATGATGCTTTAATGTGGTTTTAAGTGGGAGCCCACATTAAATCATCACACATGAAGCCACCAGCCCCCTTACTCAAATGGTGCTTTTTTTTCTTTCTTTTCTTTTGCATGATTAAAAAAAGCATTTGACTAATAGATGCAATTATTAGACGCATCGTCTTTCGGTCACCAAAAGACGATGCTTTTGGAGATCAAAGATGTACAATTTGTCTTAAAATATAATCTGAGCAATATTTAGATTTTAGCTGCAAAGCAAGATTGCACCAAATCTGCAACCCAGTGACACCTAAAAGAAGAGGAGTCCAGTCTGATTAAACGTCCAACTGTAGGGAAAAATTTAAACAGTGTATATAATAATTTATCTCATTCTTCAGCTTAAGACGATTAATCTTAAATGATATCTGCAATGTTTGGGGGACGTTTGCACCATCTGAAAGGAGCGTGCAGACTAAAATGAACAAAATTGTTACGCAAACATTTGAAAGTCCTAAAAAAAAAACCCCTGCAACATTTCATACGACCGAGTGATGGCTCTGATACTTTCCGTGAGGAGAGAAAAATCTCATAATATGTTCAAATCAGACCAAAAGGTCAGAGAGCAGCAAACACATCAAGAGAGAGGCAGCCTGCTCGAAATAAAAATGAAAACTTCCCTTTCTTCCATGAAGCAGTGAAACATTTAGAAATTAATACTGCTTCGATTAATAAAGGAAGCTTAAATGTGAGCATATATGGAAATTAAACACAAATACTTTTCAGGGATGGGAAAAAGTATTTGGTCCCTTTCAGATTTTTTCACTTTTACCTTTTTCTCTTTTCTTTCGATGTTTAAAAAACAGAAATTTGATCCAAAAAAAAGAAGCAAAAACTTAATAAGAGAGTCCTGGTTTTCTAATTCAAAACCCTCATCTCTAGATAAGAAATGTAAATTATAAATCGCCACAATGACGTTTCTCTCTTTCGTCGCTACGAAGGAGGGTGGCACACACTTCCAGCAGTGGATAACTGATTTTGGAATGAAAATGAACACCAAAGTTAAAACAGCTATCTCTGCTGTTCGCTGTTTTTTTTTTTTTTGTACATGAAAAGTTCAAAATAAAATCCCAATCCCATGTGAAAGTTCTCCCTGATGTCATGGCTTTGATGCGGCCTTTGAAGTGGAGACGTCGGGGGTAATAATGATGGTGATGGTGGTAATTGATAACGGGGAGCTGAACGGTAAATGGACGATCATGGGGGATAGGAAGTGCTGAATGTGAGTCAGCCTCGGGCTGTGTGATAATGTAAGGGAAGGGTTGGGACAGCCATGATAAGGGAAAATGGTAGTCGTGACGGGTTGTGTGTTCTTGTTTCTAGATTTGTCTCATGTCCGTGTTAGAGACTGTATGCTCAAGAAAACAAAAAGAAAGAAAAAAAAGCTTGTACGCTTTCAGAAGATGCTGTTTCCCACAAAGTTTTTCTCTTTTTTTTTCTTTTAGAAAAAAACACATGCTGCTACAGTGTTTACGCATAAAAAAACAGATTTTGATAACGTTAAGAAAACACAACAAAATTGTTGCTATTTAGCAAAGATGAAGCCAAAGTGAATATTTTTCATATAATTGTAAAGCAAGGAATGAAATGAAGTTTTCTACGTTTTTTTTATTACAATGCTGCTTCAGTTCATTCATTTGACCATTTCTTCACAGCTCTAAGGTTCTGCCTTAGCCTTTAAATCAGGCTGTGATCTACAGTTCCACTTTTCCATGCAACATCTTCATTATCTTCTTTTTCTGCCAGTTTGTTTTTTGTTATTCTGATTTGTTGCTGTATTTAGTATTTGTTCCAGGTTGCAGCCATCGGACCGATTTCATCACATTGGATCCAGAATATGTTTGACAAACAGAGGACTGAGTGTCTGCAAGGTGTCCCTCAGCTGACTCACATTCCCAGGTCATCACTACTCCACCTCCATGCATCAAGACATAGAGTTTTGATTTTTCTTCTTCTGATATTAAGTCGTAGGGAGAGGTTGAGTTGGGTAAGTGTGTGAGTAAATGTGTGGGCAGCTTAACAATATGATGTAATATTTTTGATATGAGTGTGTAACGGGATCTCTACCTCTTTGACAAAGTTAAAACTTTCTTTAAAAACGTTTTGATCTGGTTTTGTACCTAAATGGCTTTTAAATAGCATTTTAATTGTACGCAACTTTAACAAAATGTCAAAAAGAGTTCTCATCTGAAGGGACTTTTTGTAAAATAAGGCTTGGATAAAAAAAATAAATGAAATTGGCAGCTTACAAGAACATTGAGATTTGTGCAAAGAGCGATTGCAGAAATGTAAATATGGAGTTGAGATGACAACAGCTGGCTTGGATTAGACACTTCAGAGGAGTAACAAGCTTCTGACACATAAACGAGTGACTCAATGTTTAGTCGAAAGTTTGTTATCTTTTCTCCCTGCTATGTCTCTCGGAAAAAAAAGATAAGCAAACTTTGTTTCAAGCGGCTTTCTGACTTCAGCCAACGGTTTTCAACGTAAATCCTCCCGAATGTCTCCAACACGTGAACACACCTTGTGGACGTCATGTGTTTGAGACATTCGGAGCGAATTTCAAAGCCACACATTCAAACAAAAGCTGGCATGGTAAATACGATGGGGAAATTAGATTACGGATTACGATATCTGGTTCACCTCTATGTTTTTGATGAAAGTCAATCAAAATAGATTTTTTTTTTCTTTTTTCGGTCTCTGTCTCACTTTCATCTGCAGGTAAATAAGAAACATTCACTCAGTTTGATTTAAAACACATTCATCTAAGAGTATTCAAAAAATATTCAGGTGGTAGATAACACTTTTTAGTATTTAATAAACTTGTAAGGATGTTAAAATACATTGTTTTAGCTTCGTATAGTGCTAAAAATGTTTATTTTTAACAGATAGGAATGAACTAGTTCTATATTTTGTACAATTTCTCATGCTTGTACTCAGTTTGTCAAGTATCAGTCAGCGTCAATACAGTTCACTTAAATGTAGAAGAAGACATGAACACCGTTTCAAATCATTGTCAACCCCGACTTCTAGTGGGTTTGTGATTCCTTTGGATTAATGTTCTTCACCTTTCATTTCTTTGATTGTTCTATTGAGTCATTTAAAAGGTTCTGCTGTGAGCAGCAGCAGCAGCAGCAGCAGGAAGCGGTGGCATGCAGATAACGCTGGTCTGAATGTAGGGCTTGGTGACCCGGGGGAAACCAGGCCTGGGGATTCAAGCTCGCTCTCTCACACAACAACACAATTGGGAGCCGGCAAGGCTGGACAAGGATCTCTTTAGTAGGTCTTTGAAAAACCAATCAAGCAGACATCTTGGCTCTCGTCATTGTTAGCTGCCACAGCGCTGCCCACAACAGACCAGGAATATCACAGGATGTGGGGCTTGTGTCATATCTGAACTCAGAGAGCAGGGAGACATCTTGTCTATCGATCCTTAACAGACTTCAAAAACAAAAATATTGACTTTATTGATGATTAACTCTACAGATGGTATATGCATGCATTAAGAAAAAACACAGAAGAACAGAGATGCAGTGTCAGAGATGTTACTGAACAATAATTAATTGTTAAGCTGACAACTGAGAATAAAAAAAAATTCTAGTGTTAAAAACTCAAATGAACAGCGCAGCTTTTACTGTCAGGCATGTCTCTGGTCTTGTTGCAACGATGCTTAGTTTAAAAAAAACAAAAAAAAAACTCAAGAGTTCAGTTAGTTTTTTGGCAAGAAACTACAGTTTCTAACGTTTGGATGAACATTCTGTACAGATGTCACTGGTTGCTGTTATAGAATAATTTATATGCTCTTTCAAAATGAGGAAGTGCTGGTGGGCAAATTCAAGAATCTGCTACAAGCTCCAAATGTGTGCCGACCTGAACCTGTGTGTCTGAAAGTAGTCACAAAGGCAGGTTTGCACTTTGAATTGCATTAGTCTGTCCTGTAAGCAAACAGTAACACATTAAGACGTTAAGAATTGTCCTGTGATAAAGGTCTGAAATATATAACGTAAATAAGAACAAAACTAAATAATTAAAAAATACAATACAATTTTCTAAGATGTGTTCTTACATTTTATCCATATTTTTGCATCATATCTTATTTGTGACATGAGTCATTATTAATATTAGTATTGATTGTGACTATGAGGTATTGTTGGTATTATTATTGTGTAATTAGGAATAGATGAGACCCTCCATGGCCGGAAGGACGTCCACAGTTAGCAACCATTCCTTCTGCTCTGAGAACTGTCCACTTAGAGACTAAGACACAAACAAGCCTTCATGACTACAGCAATAAAAAATCTCTGTGTTCACCTCAGTGACCACCGCATAAACATTTGAACACTGAAACTCTCGAGGCACTAGCATTTGCATGAATAACGGTGCACACACACACACACACACACCCACGCACACACACGCACGTGAACACACCCCCGCACGCTTGTTTTCACACAAACACTCAAACATGTTCTCACTGTTCACACAGACTTTCACTCCCAACCAGCCTGCCCAATCCCTCGTGATGGTGTTTTCCCCCCAGTGCACACACACGCACACCCCCCCATGCACACCCCACCACACACAAACACACACCCACACACACACACACACACACACACGCACACCCCCCCACACACCCACACACACACACACACACACACGGCGCTCCCACACTCGCTCACATCTGTTTGAGTTTGTTTTCTGTCTGAAGCCGTCTCCTCCGGTCCCTCGCTGGCCTCCCTCCTTGCCTCCTCACCTCGTTTCCTCAGCAGGCCGAAGGAAACACTCGCCTCCTCTTGGCTGTTGCTCGGCGTCCAGCTCGCGTTGCCAACGTGCCTCGAGGTTTTCAAACCCTTGAAAACAATATGCAAATGCTCACCTCTGGAACATAAACGTTTCTAAAAACACCTACTGAAAAATGCAAACTAAGAAGCTTGTTTTTGCCTCGCTGGTTGCACAGAAGATTTTCAAATATGCCTTTCATTTTTGAATAGAATGATCAACTTTTAATAATAACAACAAACCAAAATTAACAGGTTTATTAAATAAACTGCAGGGAAAAAAAAGGATTTTACATGTCCTGCTGTATTGTTATGAATATGATAAATATATTATTGCAAGCCTCCGTAATGTGACATGATGAATGTAAATGGTGGGAGTGTCTGAGATCTGCTTTCTGCCATAACACTGCCCACTGCTGGAGTCAGGCTGGCCAAAAAATCTGGCCATTTTGTTTTAAGATTGCATCACTTTTAAAATAATTGTCACATTCCACTTATTTTTAATCTTATCTATGTTTTTTTTTTTTAAAAATCAGAATTATTATTACTATTACACAAAAGTATCCAACATTTGATTATTTAACTGATTAGTACGGTAGGTGGAAAGAGAAGCCACTTTTACCACAAACCTGTACGTTTTAAATGTTTTATGTTTCAAACAATAATGTAATTAATTATAAATAACAATATATCAACACTTTTAAAGCAGCGGGAATCAAGTCTTCATACTGTTTTTATTTTTTCAGGAAGTGACTTTTAAAAACCCTGATTGCTTAAGGTAAACCCAAGGACTGGAAGAGATGTTTTCATCCGGCCTCACATTATTTTCTCTGATGAATGCTGGAAATAGCTTTGCGTAACTTCAACAACCACATCAGAAGAGACATCCCATGGTAATGGAAAAGCTGTAAAGTCAAATTATGTGTCTGCGTCAGCTAATGAAATGTTGCCTAAATACCTGGAATCATCTTGAAGGGAGAAATTTGGAAAAAATCTCGATGTGCTTTGTAAAAAAGCCATTACTATAATTAAGGTGTTTTACTCTTTGTCATATGAAGGAAGTAAACAAGGAGCATTTTTAAGCGTGCAACAGGAAGAGGAGTTGTTTCAGAAGGAAGAAACATTTTGTTTTCAGCCAAAGCCAGTTGAGTATGGATACGGTCAAAACAACAGAAAAGAAAACAAAAGCTGCACAGGAGTTAGAAACTTGGTTTGTTTCAGGTCGAGTCTGAGCAGTTCCATCCACCCATCCATTAACACTCCACCTCTTTCTGAGGAACTGAAAGCCGTTTGTGGTGTAGCAACAGTTTGTTGTGCTTTTCTTAACTTGAGAACGTCAGTCTAGTCTCTCCAGCAAGATAAGCATTGGCACTTTTATGACATTAAACGGATTCAATAGATTTTTTGCTCATTTAAAAGCAGGATGAATCAGGATTCATTAGACTCAAACGGTAATGGAGAAGACGCGGATTTTGAAGCACAGATTAGTCACAATAAATTCGCCCCTAAAAATAATCTCTAAATGAAGAATTGCAGTTTATGTATTGTTTGTGTCAATTATGTGTTTTTTCCCCCCCTTGTGTTACTGTTTAATTTTAAACATATTTAATTTTAAGAGCTAAGGTGATTTGTTACTTCCTTACACAGAACCGATATCTTTGAATCTCAACACATCTTGTCATATTACACCCTAAAACTTTTATATTTTGTCAGGGAGTTTTTGTGATTGGCCAACACAGAAAAGAGCAGTAATCTGTTTTCAGTCACCTGCACTAAGAAAATTGAATAAAATTCAAAGCAACCAAATGCTTTCATAAGTTACTTAATTAATTGAATATCCAGTGGTGTAATTAATGGATTGATGAATGAATGATTTAGTTAATTGTAGTGTGGTCTTCAATCTATCACATGAAAATGAGAAGGAAGCGTATGGCATAAATGCAAACCTGCAGACCTGATGGATTTGCATTAGGTCTGCAAATCCAACTCCTGATAAGTTAAGTCAGGAAAACATGAAAGAAGGAGCTTTGTGAAATGAAACTTAAAATGCAAAGTTTAAGGATATATGCAAAGTGCTGTGTGTTGAGGAAAACCAAGTCTGCCCACTGTGAAACACGGTGGTGGCAGCATCATGTTTTTATCATGTGGGATAGGGAAACAGTTTAGAGTTGAATTGGAGAGATAGATGGAGAACAATTTAGAAAAACAATGTGTCATTTCCCTTTTACAGTACAATTATGAACAACCTGAAGTTGCTCTCTGGCATGAAATCCCAGCAACAGACATGGAAGTCAGCAATTGTAGTGTCATAAAACATGAAAAAGTTCAAGGGGGCCGAGTACTTTTGCAAGACACAATCCGAACACAATCACACTGTTGAAATGGGATCATCCTGCAGATGGCTGAAAGCTTGCCACAGGGAGTCTGAGCTGCATTTATGGCCGTGAATATATGTCCAAGTGTGTGAATGTGACTTTACACTGCTGCCGTCAAGCTCCTGGCGTTGACACAGTAAACTGATCCTGAGGGGTCTGAGAGGGGAAACATCTCTCTAACACACACACACACACACCCACGCCCTCCAGAGGGAGAGGAGAGCAGTGGAGGAGCGGCACTCACACGGAGATTGAGTTACAGCCGAATTAGATCTGAGCTGTGGGAACCAGCACCTTCGCCTAGACACACACACTCACACACACACACACACGTGGCTGTTCTTAACACAACAGACGAGCAGGGACACACGCTGAGATGACACGGTGTGTGTACTCGTTCTCACATGAACACGCTCTCCCACACACACACACACGTGAGCCGACAGATGCTTATAAACAAACACACGGCTCTGAACAGATGCAGGCCGACCCCGAGGAGCACATGCAGAAAACATGACATGAAAGAGGAGCTATGTCATCCTGGAAATAAAGTCTGAATGTGACACAACGTTGTGCGTGTCTCTGTGTCTCTCTGTGTGTGGTTGTATCAACAGACTCAATGACATAAAGATAAGTGTGGCTATAAAAAGATGCAAACAAGAAATTTCTGTCTCCCATAAACGGAAGACTGACAGAAGCCAGCAGCGGCAGGTTTATATCTGGAACAAACAATTCAACGCACACATCTAACACGGAGGGGTGTGTGTGTGGGTGTGTGTGTGCGTGTGTGTGTGTGTGTGCCGGATAAAAACGAGAGAGAACAAAAAACAGAAGAGAGGCCACAACACCACACACAAGTAAACTCTCCACATCATAATTGCCCTTTCGTTTTCACACGCTAATGTCTTTCTGTCTGCGTGAACATGTGTGTGTTTATTTTCTATTCTCCTGCCAAGATTGCACAGCCAAGTACCAGAAAAACAAAACCAACACAGAGTGTGTTTCCTGGTTGTTTACACATGGGCTGGATAGATGGATGAATGGATGCTGCTTGGTCAGGGTCCTTTCGTAATCACACGTGTGGATATTTGAATTACATGCAAGAAACAACAACAGGAACCAAATCCGAGAGGTTCCTGAAAAAGCCCCAAATCCAACATGGCTGCTTGACACAGACAAGGTGAAGCAGCCATGTTTGCTTGTTGGTCTATTTTTTGAAGATGTATGAAAAATACTTGCAGCATGAAGCATAATGTCAAAACTTTTGTTTTGCATATTCCAGGGAGTAGATGGAAGTATAAACGTAAGAATATTCCCTCTTCTTCTCAACTACACGACCATACATTTATTACATGAATAATCCATAAATATAACATCTTTTCCCATATTTAATAGCTAAACCATCAATATGGTATGCATTAAATTTGAACTACGGTGGATTTCTTTAACACACATCAATAACAAAAAAAAAACAGCAATAATTGAATATTCATACTATATATCCAGTAATGTTGATATGTTTATTTGAATAGTTTTATGTTTGGTCCTTGTCTAAGGTCAATATTCAAATTATTCCAGTTTCATTCCACTTAATACTCAATATTGACATATTTTGAACCGTGTTTCTCCCTTTAACTTATAAATTTGCTCCTTCATCTTAAACAATTTTTGCAAGAACTACCTTGTTTGATCTTTTCAGACTGATCCTGAGACTCGTTAAGTAGGAGTGTTGCACAGGCGACAAAAGCTGTCCTTGACAAAGGTTGAGTTTAGTCGTGTCCCCTGAATGTTGGCTATGAGGAAAGAGTGAGATGCCGGGAACCAAATTTGCCTTCACCGCCATGTAAACGTCACAGCAGGTCACAGAGGAGAAAGCAGTGATCAGGGAATAATGATCTGCATTAATGTTTGCTGTCCTCTTGACCTGCGTACTGTCACATGTCGGGTTATTGAGAACAGCGGACGTCAGACACACACATACGCATTCATATTACATACCAGCACAGTGGGTGGCAGCCGGGCTTCCCTGCAGCTGTGACCATATGATTAGCCGTCTTCTCTCTTTATTTAAGTGTCAAACAAACTACACACACACAAATCTAAACATCCCCTCACGGCAAACACACACTTGCTCCACGCTGCCACCCAGCCCTGTGGACACAAACTACAGGAGCACCAAGGGAGAGAGAGAAAGGGGAGTGCAAACAAACTCTCCCTAGGTCCGGGGCTCCGGTTTCAGCCTTCCGTCCGCCGTGGGCTGGGGGGCCATGGGAACATGGAGCACCGGGGGCCCTGTGTCAATAAGGAGCAATGGTTCGACACAATGGAGGCCTGCCTGCAGACAACACTGCTGACAGATACCCACACAAAAGAGCCCGTGAATGGGAAGGAGGCAGGAAAAAGAATGGGGCAGTGTGTGGTTGGCTGCAGTGCCAGTGTTTGATGGCTGTTTCACCCACAAAACGCAACCGCGTCCACGAGGGAAAATCTCCCTCTGAACGGCTCGTAACACCAGAAAACACGGCGAACGCGAATCATCAGACGGCTCCATGCATTTTTGAAAAATTTGTTTCAGTCACCAACTGGTGGTAGTGACTGGATTTGGCGCTAAGTAAATTGTCACAGAAAGATTTCTGAGTGTGTCTGGCTTCGAATGTGCCGATCATGTGCATTGCTACAGAGACACGGTGATCTTATCTGCTAACTGAGATTTTATGGAATGAAACTCTTTTTACGTGACACAGAAACTCCTCTCAAATACTCAAAAGTTAGCTTTTTAAATTGAATAAAGATTAATTAAAATGTATTAAAATGAACACATGATGACCTTCTCAAGCAATAAATAGAGCATCACTGGAAAACACCACTGCACAAGCCCCCATCAATGGAAACCTGGACTGTATTCTCTTATGTCCAAGCTTTCTTATGTTTAAAGATATGGGCTGCCACCTGGTGTCAAACAGCTGCTATTAGTCTAAAGCAAAATCCCGACAGCAGATGGCAGCACTTTTAAATCTAGTGAGTTGAGAAGAACACACTGGGGGATTTTTTTACCCCCTCAGTGTGAGATATTTGCTGATAAAAACCTGTTAATGCAGGATTAGCTCGTAAAACCGAGCATACACACTAATCTACGGTTTAAACGCGTATTTCTATTCCTGTGGAGGTATTTTATTAGACTTTTTGGAATAGCTGACTGAATATAAAGCACTGAATGACTGCTGAGGTGACCTGAAGCCATGAATGCTTCAATGAATCTCAAACTGCGAGAACAAGTATTTCTACACGGATCAGGAAGGAGGTGGCGGGGGGATGTAAGGTAGGTTAGAAGGACGGATGGACAAGAAAAACAAAGAAAAGAAATCAAGGTAAGGTAGAGGGATGGATTTCAGACCGTGAAAGATTTCTGGAAGAAATATTCTTCTGTACTCTATTAATATTCTTTCTACATCCATCCAGATCTGAAAAATGGCTGCATTTCCATCCAGTGTGGGAGGTGGTGTGATTTATTCTGCCAGTCAGCTGTTCACTAAGTATCAACCTCAGGTGTGTCACAGTTAAAGCTGTTATTTGCGCCTCAGACAGTGGACTTTGTATGCATGAACTGCTTAGGCACTTCATTGCCTCGTTTTTTAAAGTCAGTAACAAATAACAGTTGTTTTCATGAAGACTGAATGAAAAAGGTGCACAAGAAGGTTAAAGCAATATCAAAGTTTTATTCGTAAAATGTAGTATAGAGAGGAACAGTAGTACAATTCAGACAGAAAAAAGGAAAATGTAGTTCCATCTTTGAAAACCTTTGATAAAAACGTAAAAAGAGTAACCTGAATTTGCTTCGTGTTCGGAAAAAAGGGCACTGAGGCGCGGCCCCGGGTTTTGCATCACTGTTAAAAGTTCGAGAGATAGAGAGAAGAGTTGAAAAATACAACCTTTTTTTTTCTTTTTTTTTTGCAACAGCGTAAAAAAATACAGCTGGGAAAGAAAACCTCTGCTTTACATCTGTAGTGTTTTTGCTTTGTTTGTTTTTTCTGTTTTTGTGGGATTTTTTTTCTTTTGTCGATTTTGTTGTCCATATAACAAATACAGCATAAAATCTATCATGATACATCATAGCTTTTGCGTTTCATTCATTACAGTAAAATCAGTAGGATGGTAAATAGTATCAAAAGAACAAACATAACAGATGGTGAGATGAACGAGCACGCAGCGTGAAAACGGAGAAAGCAAAAGGTTAAAAAAGTTCACCACAGCAGGAGGTTTGTGGCTGACCATGTTCCATTAATTCCATATATTCTTCATACATATATATATATATATTTATCTCATATATTCTCAACATATATTCATACATATATATATCCGCAACATAACCCCTCCCACTGTGACTCGAAGGTAAAAAGTGACACAAAGAGGATGAATATCTCTATGACTTAAAATATATCTTCTTCCACTGAGCGTATAAAGGAAGTTACACATCTTCGGTATCATTAGCACTTCAGTACATACTGTATAATTCCACTGCATACGAACAGATACTGCTGTTCCAAGCTTTAAACCTGCAAACAATCAGTGTTTCTTTACAAAAACATGTGCTTGGTGAAACAAAGGAGAAAACATAAGTGGAAAAGACAAAAAATAAAATAAAACCAAGGTAAAGTGAATGATTTTGAAGAGTAAAAACATTTAAAAATCTCAACAGTTACAGACACGAGCAAGGATTTCTGTTTTTATTTCTACACTAAGCAAGTATTCACCTGGCTTTTCCGCATACATTATATTCCAACAATAATTAATAAAAACAATTTTGGTTGGACAAATAGAAATTAACAGTCTTGATTGCATTTTGGAGTTTTTTATATATATATATATATATATATATATATGTATATATGTATATATATATATACATATATATATTATTAAATAATAAAAACAGGACATCTATTAAAAAGAAAAGATGCAACTGGAAGAAAGACAACAGTTTTTATATAGTTCCATTCAGACCCGCTTTTGGGGGAGAGACGAACATAAAAAGAAAAACTCTTTTCATGAAAAGTAAGTGCATGTCTATGAGGCGCCATAGAGCTTCACTTTATGTGGAACAAAGTGTTTTCTACCTGGCAGACCTTAAAAAAATAAAAAAGAAAACACACACACACACACAAATTAAACTGTTGACTTTAACAAATACAAAATGGAGTTGTTTTAGACTTAAAACATCACGCGTCATAAATTTCTGCACATTTCTAGCCCCGCCCCATCACAAACCAACGTTCAAGTGATTAGAAAATATATATATATATATATATATATATGCTCATTTAGCTTTCAACCTCAGTACCAAACATAAACAAACAGGTAATTGATGTCCATTTAGGTCCTCAAGATGGCGATCACAAGTACAGTTGGTAGTTTTGCAAAAAAAAAAAAGAAAAAATGGTATGTGTGTGCGCGCGTTAAATTAAAAATAAAAAGCTTCAAAACGATGGCAAAAGCATACCTGATAGTCGCCGTAGCAAAACAGTGTTCTATAGATTAAGCTGATTATATATATGCATAACTGAGTCAGTTTAAGCTTTTATGATTATAAACATCATATATAGCCTGTAGGTCCAGTATTCTGCGACAAGCATTACAGCACCAAACGTTTCATCATTTGGCAAAAATTCAAGCTTTAAGTGAAAGTCAAATGCTTTTGTTTAATAATAATAATAAAGTGTTACTGTGACGCTGTGATTTGTATAAAGCTAGCAATAACAATTCCCCTCTTTTTCTATTTTTTTTTAATATTTCCCACCCTATTTAAAACAACAAACCCAATGTTGTCTTTTTTTTTCTTCTTTTTTTAAGTATATTCAGTAGTTTTTGTTTCCTGCTAAATCTTGGTGTGCGGTCTGTTTGGCACAATATCACAGCCCTTTTTTTTTTTTTTTCTTTAAATTAATCATAAATATGGCTGTGATACATTAGAGTCACAAAACAGATTTTTTGGTTCCAAGATTTTAGCAGGGAAAGAAAATAGGAAAGACAAAAACAAAACAGAAACGAATACAATATTTAGCGCGTCTAAACCAGCTCTACAGAGCAAATATCACTCTTCCTGTGGACAGTAATGCTCTTCGTCTGTGTGCCTCAAGCAACACACTTTCAGATTGCTCGCGCACACAGAAAAAAAAAAAAAAAAACTGAAACAAAATAGCATTTAATAAGACCATAATAAGCTCTTTTCATAAATTAAATAATTAACATTTCTTTGTTTAGATGATTGGCCTACCTCAACTCAAAAAATAAAAATAAAATTACAACACCCCACCCAACTTGCACCCCGAAAAACAAACAGGAAATAAAAAATACATCACCAAAAACCTGATTCATCATATAATTCATCATTAGAATCATTCTCTTATAGGCGCTGGGCCCAGAGTTGGACACATTATAATAATAATAAAATCTGTACATATTGGAGTTCCCATACTAACAAAACTTTAAAAAAAAAAAAAAAAATCATCTCTTTGTTGTGTACTTGCACAATTAAGTAACCTCGAGGTTTGATAGCACTTTGGAGTTGATTGTTTACCAGCTAGGTTTTGTGTACATACATGTATATATATATATATATATGTATATATATATATTAAACATCAACTTTTTTTTTCAGATTTGTTTCTCAAGCTTGTTTAGATTTTTTTAGTCCTCGTCTGGAGCGGCGGCGGTGTTGCCCTCGCCCCAGTTTGATTGGTCGTTGTCGGTGGGCTCCTCCCCCTCCACGTCCTCCACTTCCTCGCCATCAAAGTCGTCATCGCGAGGAAACTCCATGCCCTCCAGGCCCTCCTGAGTGGCTTGGTGTGAGTCGGCGCAGTCGGCGCACACACCGTAGCGCCGCGAACCGTGACGGATGCCGACGCTGGCTGCAAGCATGAAGATCTTCTTGCAAACCATGCATTTGTATTTTTTGTCTTTCTTGTGCACCTGAGAATAAAAATTAAACGGGGCGATTTAAAAAAAAAAAAAAAAGTTTATTGGAGTGAAGTTGAGATCTACTTTTGTCATTTTGTGACAATTTTTAAGCTAACCCCATTTTAAAACTACATAATTATCGGTAAAGCAACATACTGCACTACTATGAACTGTGTAGCTTTTATTCGCAGTAAAACAAATTAAAGGACAAAAGATTTGGATCTTTCCCCAATTCATACTGCAGACTAAAGTATCTACATAGAAATTTTCCATAAATGCAAGCAAAAAATTGGCAGTTGCACAAAGCCTTAGTTAAACAAATTGCCCAAAAAGTCTTTTGTTCTCCAAAATGTTAAGAGTGATTTTTTTTACCCTTGAAACCTAAAATAAGAAGACACACTGTTCACTGCAGATCTACGTTTAGTCTGGGATTGTAATCGTTTCTATAAATTTACCCTTCTAAGGAAAAGATAGATGCAAATTTTATATTATTTTTAAGTAAAATGCAAAATTGCTCGTTCTTGTGATAGTTCTGGTTTAGTCTTTTACTTGTTTTGCATGTTTTAAAGTCAGTTATACACTCTGTGATAGGTTTGTTGATGATCACATGTGAAAATCAACGCTTGGAAATTCTGTAAACTTTAAGTTGTAAAACAGAAAAAGTCGCTGTGCTGGTATGCATAACATTTCAACTCCTCCAATAATAAAGGGCTCAATTGGTTTTGATTCGGCCAGCAACACAAGCTTTGCTGGTAACGGATTGGTCTAGAATAAATGGGATAAATGGGAAAGATGAATTATTTAGAGGGATGCATTAAAAAAAATTCTCAAGCTGCTAGAAGCCAATTAAGTCAACTGATTTCACAATAATACAATTAGAGTTACTTCCTGGTTTGGCTACTTTGTTGCAGTGTGACCAATAACTAAGCTCAAAGCATGCAGCCCCTTCCCAGGGAAGAGCAGAACGCTGCAGTGATCCTAATTTTCCTAAACTACCCAAAGCCTTAAGCTTCAGTAAAAATGCAAAAGGACCACAGTTGAAAATTGTCATTGTCATCTCCACGGTCATAAAATGTTTGAAGTTGAAACAAAAAGAACACCGGCTTCACATCTTACCATTTTTACATATTTGGAGAATAAGTAAATGTAAAAGGCAACTCTTGGATTGTTTTAGTGATTTTTTTTAAGAAATATGAGTTTTTATTCTGTTAGGAAGCGGGATATAAAAACTAAAGTATGGAGTTGGACACGTTTTCCACTTTCTTTATGTATACTTAAAATAAGGCAAAATCCATACTGTTCAAGCCTGCATAGGAACACAATATGGACCAGTTGCTGGTATCACAAGTAGCTGAACACTGCCCCTCCTGTACCTGTTGCTGGTCACTAGCGGTCAATATATTAAAAGAAGGTTACTGCACTTTTCTCTCTCTTGAAAGAAAAACAAATCTGGATGTAAATATTTTGGGGGGAAAAAACAAAACAAAAAACATCCAGACTACTGTGATTAGAACAGAAAAAAAAAATTCATTATTACACTGCAGTAAAAGTGTTTAATAATCTGCTAAATAATTTTAAATAATTAAATATTTTTTTTATATTTAAAAACATTGTTACTGTAATAATGTCTTAATTCAGCAGCTGTCTAAAAGGATCTTTGCAGGTTATGTCTTTTTTTTATATTATTGTGTGAATTCCTTTACACTACAACGCTGGTCCTTTTATTCAAAGATATATTTTGAAAATCTCATACCAGCCTATGCTTAGATAACAGTGTCTTTTCTTACTAAATTCTGTGGATTATCCAGATGAGGCTTTGTTGTTCGTTCAAGATTTAATACCTGGAAACGATAATCTTTGCCCTTTTCTCTTTGGCTTATGAGCACCGATCCGTTTTTGTACCACTTTGTGAGTGACCCTACCTTACTCCCTGTTTCAACGAAAACTGATAAAGAGTCTAAAAGACTCTGCTTGTGCACTCACTCCCTGTAGGAAAGCTGCCAGACCCAGAACACAAGGTGGTGTGGAATGAAGTGAGAGAGGCCAGAAATCTGTAGGGTTTGGCAGCGTTCGGGGGATGCGCACTGACCGGTGGTGAAGCGGAGGAGAAGAGGGGCGGAGTTTAGTGTGCGTGTGTTGGCTCACCAGGGAATGTCTCTTTACGTGCTCGCGGCGGGTGAACAGCTTGCCGCAGATGTCGCAGCTGAAGGAGCGCACACCTGAGTGGATGATCAGGTGCCTCTTGAGTGTGCGGCGGTGCTTGGCGATGTAGTTACAGTGGGGGCACTTGAGCTTATTGAGGGCTAGGTGTGAGGCCTCGCCTGAGGAGAGAGAAGCAAAGCAGCAGAGGACAATCAACCAGAGTCACCGTCTGTGAAACTTCAATTTGAGTTATCGAGAAGTTCCTTTAAACCAATAACGCTGAGAGGCAACAAGACTATTATCATAAAAGCTGCATTTCAATCCGAAGGCCTAATGAGAACAGGGGGTGTGTCAGGAACCAATATCCTGTTTATCAAATCAGTTGAGAGTAGAGATGCGGTGACCATTACTGCAAAAAACAAACCACAAACTGAAAAGATGCATTAAACATCATTTGCTCCAAGCTATGGAAGTCTGATAAACTGCAAAGGCACAAATGAAATCATTAAATGCGTCTGTGAGGCTGTTGCTACGTAACCGGTGTGCTACACGGAAAGAGGAAGAGCAGCCTAGTGCCAATTATGAAGCTCGGTAATTGAACACAATAAAAGATACTGAATTATGCACAACCTAGTTACAATTTTTTATTTCTAAATAACACCAAGTTTCAATAGTTTATTATGTTATATTTATGTTTATCTAATAAAAATAATGTTCTAATTTTGCATGCTTTTTTTGCTGCTGGATTTGCAGAAAATGCTCCAGTGATAGTCCTCCTGTTAGGGGAGTGGGGCTAACGCGGCAGGGCCCTTTGTTTAGGCCAGAGAGAGCAAAACAGAGGCGTTGTTAAGGTAGCTTGCCAAGGGGCGAGGAGGGGGGATGGTTGATGAGAAGCAGGTCACCTGTGTATTCCCCTCGTGTGTGTGGCTGTGGGTTTTAAACAGCTGAAAAGAAGGTAGTGGATGTACTGCAGTCTGATCATTTAAGCTACATGGAAAGTTGCAACCTCTTCGCTATCTTGGCGCTAAGGAGTGGTCTTGAAAGGTCACATTAATGTTTCTTAAATTGTGTTCCTCTGGCTTGCCCTCACTGTACAGTCTGTTCCTCTTTTGTCTGTTTTTATCTTAGACTGAATCTGAACGCTTCGGCCTGACTGTCACTTTTCTGGGAACCCCTACTAATGCGACATCCTGTCTTTCTGTATAAAAACCTTGCAGCAGGTTGGAGTTTTCAAGCATTTTATATTTGAACTCTGAAGTCCCAATTTCCAAATTGGTAGCTGGAAGAAACGCAAACTGGAATGAGAACTGAACAAAGTGAAATGAAAAGTTTGAAGTTTTTCACTAAATGGAAGACTTAAAAATCAAAAATGGCACCTGCAGAAGAGAGAGCTGGGTACAGCAACAAACTGTTAATTTGCTCTTCTGGAAGTTTGTATCTTGATAAATACTGCATAAAACACAGAAAAATATCCTTTTTGAACTGTTTTGTCAATAAAAGATAACAAAAGATAAGTCCCACTAGTATTCTGACACGCAGCTGGAACACCGGTTAGTTCGGTGTGATGTCATGTCCGGATCCGGTTCTGGATTCCAATGTGAATGGAAAGCTGGATTAGCCGACAATGCTGGTGCTTTTATAGACCCATCACTTTTCAGAAGACATGCACTGCAACAACTTTTTTTTTTTGCTTCACCTGTGCATTGTATGATCATTTTAACACTGTTAGGGAGAAAGAAAAGGCTCACGCTTCACTGTTCCTGTTTGCTCTGCTGTAACAACCAACAATGCACTTAGGGACATGTTTCCCATGAGAAAACGCCTCATCATTAGTTGGAAAAAAAATCCACTTCAGGTGAATCAACTACACTTGTAAAGCTTGGTTTAAAGGATTTATGTGTAAAAGTGTGACTCAAACCTTTTTCAAAAGAAGCACATTAACAAAATCTTTCATTACCTACTAAATTAACTGGCGATTTAAACTGTACTCTAGAGAGTGGCATCTTACCATTCTCCCAGGACTCCCCTTGCTGTAAGTCTTGCATGATGCTATACTGGATCTGATTGGCCAGCTCTGGGAAAAGGGAAGGAGGGGAAAAAGGGGGAGGAGAGAAAAAGAGAGGAGAGGAGGGTGAGAGCCTGTGGGGGATGCACACCTCACGATGTTCTGTGTACACAGCCAACCACCCCCACTCGACACAAAGGAGGCAAACAGACACTCATAGAAGCCTACTGTATGTAAAGCAGAGGTTCCCAAGACGGCAACAAGCTAAGTAGGTTTCCAGCATGGTGGGGGTTAATTAGAGAATGACAGAGTAGAGCCTTCACACCGGCTCGTCTTACACTCCGCTTTTGTAAGCACCTGTGGATGTGTGAGTATACCCTTCCTAAAGCATCAGTGCTTAGAGCCCATTAAAGACACACCCCTATGAGTGAGTGTGTGTGTGTGTGTTCATGCTCCCTGGGTCAATATTTGGAATAGTGAGGACAGCCCTGGTGCATTAGAGTGGATTAGGAAATGAAGGGACTGCCCCTGGCAGCTTTGCACCTCTCTGGGACTGGGGTGGGAGGGGGGGGAGGTTATTCTGCATGGGTGTGTTCACTTTAGAGGTCGGTGTTCATGCAAATGTCCACCTGCTCTATGTGCCTGTGCAGATACAATCATTTAAAACAATCCAACAGTCCTGCTTGGAGCAGACAGAAGAACCTGCTGGCTGTATGTGTTGTAGGAGAGTTCAGCGAGAGCAGCAGCCAGCGACAGTAAAGTACTTTAATCCTGTAAACCACTCGTAGCTGTGCTTGTTTTTAAACACTACAATGTGACTCTAAACTCGCTGCTGTGTGTCATTTTGGGGGTAAAGTTTCAAAGACCCAGAAGCTAATTAAAAACAAATATGAGAATATCATCTAGATATGCCTCTATGAAGATATAGCGTAATCATTATAGCCAGACTTATATTTTCTAGCGCTGTCGTATGTTAATGCATGTGATTAATCCAAAAAGTTTAAGCAATTTTGACCTAAAAGCCTCTTTGCAGCAGACGGTTACCTAGTTCAAAGCAGCACGTTACACGGTTTTGTACTGCGCTTACAAATGTGAGTAAAAATATGAGCAAGAAGAGGCAGGCTGGTGCATTTAGCGGCAAAATTAGCCACTGAACGCACCAGCCTGACTCGCACCAGAGTTCAAATCCTGTCCTCTGTTCCCTTGCTGTGTTTTTCATCCCTATCTTTCAAATTACTGTCAAAATGAAAGCCACTAGAGCACAAAATAATTCTTAAAAACAAAAAAAAAACTCACCATGATGGACGTTTGGTTAAAACCAATGTAGTATATAGCTTACTTATTGGAACCGTAAAGTATCCTTCCACCAAAAAACAACCAGTTGATAGTTAACCTTTCTAGATTATGTTTCAAACAAAATGATTTCTTGAGATACCTGAAAACTGAGATGTTTAGTTTGAAGCAATAAAACATTCAGCAGGTTTTGAAAATTTTTATGTTTCTCAATGATTAATCACAGAATTAGAGTGATTCATTTGCTTAAATATTTTTTTTTAAATCAATTGACAGGACTAGTATTTTTCCCCATTCTTAAAACGTGAAAGAAACAAACAAAGAAGTGTGGAGAATGCCCTTAGTCGCTGCTGGTGTTCTGTCTGATGTAACTGGGTGAGGGTTGGTGTTATAACTATAAAAATAGTATTTAAAGCTGCAGAAAGAATGCCATCATTCAGGCCACTATGTTTCCATCCTAAGGGCCTGGCAGTGCAGAACAAACTGAAGCCAAATGAAAGCCAAACGCGTGACATCACTGTGGGAAACTGGGACGACTAATATTGCTGCACAAATATTCACAGGTTCGGATGGAAGCACGCATCCGGGCTCTTTAGCTTTAGCAATCAGATTCAGTCAACAGTTTTCACCGTCAACAGAAGGGACGACACATTCAAACAACTTTATGTATTCTCGGTCATTTAAGACAACATGAGACTTCTCTACAGTAGGAATAAATACATGGGTTCTGTTTGCAATAAAAATCTAGAGAGAGAGAAAGAGAAGGAGAGGGGAAAATGCTGTCACAAACAAGTAACGTGATCTCTATAAATGGGACAGGACAACTGGGTTGAAAAATAGCATTAAGTGGGTTACAAATACTCCACATGCATGTTGAGTACTACTGAGCCTTCAAGTCTTTTTATCACCAATGTATGGGTCTAGACAGAAGGTTACTTACCCTTTGCATGATGGGAAAGTGAGAAAAACAAATATTACCACACGCTACATTGCTGTGAGCTAACCGTCACAGCAAATATACTATATGCTTCAATGCCTTTGATCGAGCTCAACAAAATGTGTGGGTGTTTTTACACGCCGAGTAGGGTCACACTTATCTTGTTTAAAGCAACATGACAGTGTGGCTGGCAAAAAGACCCCTGGGACCACTTATAGATAAATGTAAATGAATAGTTCAGTACTACAGGGAAATAAGAGTCTTTAACGTTCTGGGAGGGTGAACTCTAACTGGTCAAAAAAATATAACCCTTCAAGAAGATTGCTCTGGTTTCGTATTTAATACAAACATCAGTAGATACAATTGCAATATTGCCAAACGCATTATTTTATTAATTATATCATCACTGCATTTTTTTAATGCACTGTGTGCAGGCTGCGAAGAGTTTTGACTGCCAGAAACTGTCCTCCACTGCGGTAAAGTGTTTTATTATATAATGGAAGACAGTTCATCGTGACATGAAATGTTTCACTACTGGATAATAACACCACCTACCACAGGGAGAAATACACAAATGGTTCTTAGAAAGAACTCAATTCATGACTGAAAAATGTTATATACAGTACAAAACTGGCAAAAATCTAACCACAGAAAAATACATTCATTTTTAATGTTTACAGCTTAATATTTCTCTGCAGATCTTGGTCAATTTGCCCCTTTGCCAAATCATTTCCCCTTTTTGTTACCATCTGTTGCAATTTGTCCAATAAAACCATTTATGTAATGGATTTCAAGCACTGAGTAGTAATTTATTTATCATGGAAGTTACATATACTGATAAATTATGCAGCATAATAATCATAACAAAAGCTAAACCTCTCAAACCTGGACTGAATGATTCTACACCAATTAAAGAGAAGTAGTAGTTCTTTACACAGTTGAGCCCAATAAGTAAAATCAATAAATAAAAATTTAAAAAACAGCTAATTATACTGACCTTTTAGGAATTTTACATCAAATTCCGTTTCCGTTGACTGAACTTATTACGTTTGAGAGATCATGACCTTTGATTAAATTCAAACAACTTACCAACAACCCCCTGTAGTTAGAAATTATTTATCAGCATAAAAGACACTGGACGATTACAAATTATTGGTTCTCTTTGGGTATGAAACAATAACCAGTGTCAGAATAAAAAGTATAGTCCAAACCATGATCAAAAGTGCTTGGATTTTCAAAATGGGGATGGAAATGCCCAGGGGTCTCACTTATAAACATAGCATGCGCTCAAAATGACGACTGAAACTGGAATGTCACTTTCCACTGAAAGGTTTTGATCTACAAAAAATCCCTCACACAAACTCTGACCCACACTTAATACTTACACTTGTTTTCTAGACTGGAAACTACCATAAGAATTCTAAACAGCAAAAATAGTTAAAGTTATAGTTATAGTTAAAGAGTGTCACCTCATAAATACAAATACTTCTACTCCACATAAAGGAATTACTCCTGAAAACAACTCCAGAGGACTTGCTTCAAAAAATCTGAATTATCTCTTTAAAGGAGGAGAACAGACACTCCTCTGATCCTAAAAATAAAACCACTCCAGTAAAGTTTTCTAAAATTACCTCTTGGTTCTAACACTAATTGTTTTACAACCCTGCTTTCATATGTTCAAGACTGTGGCAAATAAGTTCTGCAACTTTAAAAACAAAACCACCTTTTGAAAAAGAAAACATCTACATCTATAGTTAAGTGTCTTACAGAGTTTAACCTTCCCAGCATGAGGCTATATTTAAACTGAACAAGATCTGAGAAAATTAGCTAAATGTAAGAGACGTGTTTTTCTTTGATAACCAACCTGTAGCTTTCTTTGGTAAAATGAGCACAGGTGGGTAAATAAAGCGGAGCAACAAAGATGTGTAGAGAATAGAAAGCAAAGGAGTTGGCAAACTTTACTGGTGTTTTCACTAGACTATTACAACACACTGGACTTCTTCATGCACACGCATAGGAGGAGCTGGAGGCACTAAGAGCATTCAAGTGCATTTAGGAAGGCCTGGGGGAGCAACAGTTTCCCCTGCTTCCTTCATTATCCTACATCAGGGAGGCCTTTGCTCTCAAACACACTGAAAGCAGTCCTCCATTTCTGCACAGCCTTTGTGACACACACACACACATCTCCTCTGCTTGTCTATACCACTTCACCTAATATATGATATCATTATGGGCTAAATGGGACCAGCAAAAGGAGGTAGTTTGAGCCAGGAGATTATCAAAAGCACAGCACTGGATATACATGCAGGGTACAATGGATAGAGCAATGTACAGATTAAGAGATTTAGGAGGGGAGAAGGAAAAGGTAAACTGACAAAACAATGGGAAAAGAACAATTTTATCATCCAAAAACGCCTAAACTTGAAGACTGGGCAGCTGGAAGACTTGTGAAGATGAAACAAAACAGTATTTTCGAGCAAACGTCTAAAGACATACAGCGTCTTGCTCTGAAATTTTCCACATTTTGCAGTTTTAAAACACATTTCAGCATTCTGTCTTATGTGATAGACAAAGTAGTGTATATTTGTGAAGTGGAAAGTAAATGCATGGTTTTTAAATACATTTTGGGAAAAGTGTGTCGTATTGAGCCCGCCAGATTTGCACATGTTTGGATGGAAAATTTTGCCAATTCTTTTTTGAAAATTTCCCAAGCTCAGTAAAACTGGACATGTGCTGAAAGGACTATTCCACAGCATGATGCTGCTACTGCCACCCTTCACCATACTGAAACAAGTATTTCACCTGTAGACTGAAAAAGTTGAATTTCTCATCGAACCAGACTACCTTCCTTGAAGTTTGTTGTGCCTCCTCGTGGTTTTTGGAAAACTTTTTTCAACAATGTCTTTCATGCAGACCAACTTATAGAGGTCCTGTCAGCAGATTCTCAGACTTGCAGGGATAATTTCTGCTCCCTCTGCCCAGCCTGTTTGTTTACATGGAACGTCATGTCCTGGTAGGTCTCCAGTGGTGCCTTACTTTTATTTTCTGATGATCGGCTAATAGACATTCAAAGCTTGGGACACTGATAAATTAAGTGCAGGCCACACTTTTCAGATTATCACCAAGATTGTATATCAAAAAAAGTTCAAAACCTTGTAAGATATTTCTACCATTACAGAAATATGCACTACTTTGTGTTGGTTTATCGCAAAAAGTCCCAGCAAAACAACATGTTCAAATGAACAAGTCAGGGGTGGGAATACTTTTGCAAGACACTGCAGTTCTTTATGGGTGAATACAAGTACTGATTAGCTATGTTTGAGTCAAACTTTTTAAATTATTCTGCAATGAACGACAATTTATAAGAGAAAAAAAGCTGATAACACATGTTATAAGTTACTTTGAGAGTAGTTTAATATTTCAAATAACTCCAGTCAGAATAACTTCCATAAGAAAAGTCCTGATATACAACAATGTCCAATTAAAAATAAGTAAATATAAGTATTTTTTTAACAAAAAAGGTAAATGGAAAGTAGAAACAGTAGATGAGCGAGGAGAGTTAGTGAAGCATATGGCAGATAAACAACTAGCTAATTTGGTGACATCACTGCTGGACACAGGAACTTGCTCTTTTACAAGCCCCTGACCATGTTTGCAGAATCAATCTCAACACATCATTCAAGTAAATAGGAAGCACTCTGTTACGGAGTAGGAGTAGAAATTCCTAACATGAACTTTTATGGCTAAACTCCAGCCACTCTAGCTAGAAAACCCCCAAATGCATCGACTGATTATTTATATCTCTACATTCCTGAAACATCTCTGAAATTCTTGCATCATCTGCAGGCCCAAAAAAAGATCCACAAAACAATTCAGTTTGAAAAGTTATTACAATTGGTCTCTGTATAAAGTTCTTCTCTGACCTTTCTGTGACCCTGTCCATTGTTAATCTTTAGGTACTAGAAGCTTATGTACTAGAGGCTACTTAAACATGCAAAGCACGTTAAACTGAATGCCCTCCCTTCCCTGCTGTCTCTATCCAGAGCTTCCCATTCACAGATCAGCCATAACATTATGACAACAAACAAACTTGTGAAAAACAAACTGTTGTCATCATAGTGGCAGTAGGTTTGATGTATTAAACAACAAGTGAGCAACCTGCTGTTGAGGTTTGTGTGTTGAAAGCAGTAAAAAAAAAAGAAGAAAAAATGACAAATTTACGTAAAAATATTAAGCTACTGAGATCCCAAGGTAAGAAAACTGGTGAACCAATAACACGGGGAAGAAAGTCAAGGCCCACTGATATGCAATCGGAGCAGTTCCACTTGTTGATAAGATTTGTGCCATTTATTGCTATGACAAAGAGCAAAACATTTCTCATTTTCAGACTCTTAATCCAACAAGTACTAACTAAAGTTGTTAAAAGGAAAATCAAGGATGAAGGATGTAATTGAAATATTATTTCAGAAATTTAAGTTTTATGCAATGAATAAAATAAGCTGTAGAAACTCAAATATTTTGGATTCCCCCTCCCCCAGATTTAGGCTTGTAAAATTCTAAAGTATCTGAAAATGGATACAAGATCAACAAAAGAAATTGAAATGATTAATCTAATGTTCTTACTCAAATTGATAAGAGAGTCTGTTTGGGTTTTTTGGTTTTAGGATAAACAATGTTTAATCCAACAAATCATTAATTAAATAAGTATAATTCATCAAACCCCCACTTCAGAGCTTTGAAAGAGCTGAAAAAACTGATAACTTGGAGCCAGGTACCATCCAGAAGCCTTGTTGACTCATACAGATCGGTGCTACTTTGACCTATGTGTAATCATATAGTTATGGCTCAACAGTGTATAATCTTCACATTATAATCGCACTCAGGCTATATCTTAATCAGAGTTGTGAAATGACAATAGTAAACACGAGAAAATGCTTTCTAGATCTCCAATGTGCGCCTTACCAGCATTTTCTGAGAGTGAGGAGAAGTCCTCTCTGGGGTAGGAGGCCGACGGTTGGATGAACATCCCTTCATCGAATCCTTCTTCAGGCTCTGGCTGGAAGTTGTAGACGAATCGCCTTGTGGTGGTCTGCTTTTTCCGCCGCCCACTTCCCGCGGCAGCGTCCGTCGCCTCTCGCTTTATTGCGGCAGGCGCTGCCGCGGTGCCCCCCGCGACAGGCTCGTTCCAGACGAAGACCTGCGTCTGGCTGCTTGCTGCTCGCATGTCATTGGTCTCTGCTGAGTCAGATGAGGTTTCATTGTGGTGGGTCCAGTTACCAGACGCCCCTGGGGTCACAAGGGCACAGCCCTCAACCCCGGCCCCCGTCACCTCTATATCACTGGTTTCCTCCTTTACCCTGCCATTAACATCGTCTTCTTCAATTGCATCCTTTCCTTGGTTGCCGCTTGCCTTGATTGACAGCTTGGACAGGATACTCGTGGCCCAAAAGTTGCTTGGTTTCCGATCCAGCCCTCTCTGTCCCTCCTTGGCCACTGTCTGCCTCTTGTTGTAGTCCACCACCACCGAATCAGGAGCCTCTTGTTTAATGCTGATATTCAGAGCGTCCTTTATGAAAGCCCTACACGACTGTACAACCTCCGTCATCTGGAGGTAACTCGCAACAGTCATCACCTCAATGGCATTTTGGCTTGTGAGCAGCAAATTTCCGGAGTAGAGAAAGTCGAGGATGACCGAGAAGCCCTGCACGGCAGCAACATCAAGGTGTGTGACAGTGGCTTGGTCCTGCGCCTCGCTCTTGGTCAGACAGTAGAGAGTTTTGAAGTAGCGGCTGCCCGCCACCAGGATGTTCTTGTGCGCGCGGAACACCTGGCCTGAGACAACTATGTTCACATCACAGAGGATGCCACTTTTGCGCTGTTTGTCCAACTCTTGTAGTAGCTGGTAACAGTAGGAGTTTTCATTGGGCTTGTTGCGGTAGTCGTCCTCTGAGCAGTTAGTGGAGGGGCTGGTGTTGTCCAATGGTCTCACAGTCTCCTTATAGCAAAAAGGGAGAAGAAAACAAAACATTAGTGGAGGAAAAAAAACAACATATGCAAAATCTCATGGTATTAAATAGAAATGTGTCCCCTCACAATGTAGTCCATCCATGAAACTTGCATGTTTGCTACTAGCATGCAAGTTGGTCTCAAGAAATAAGTATTGTTATAATCCCCAGATAGGAAGGTGTGTCCTTTATATGCGACACCCTGAATCTATGTATGAGACGATATATAAAAAGGTTTCATAAAATCTGCAAATGAATTTTAAAGGAATCACTGTTCAGTGTCAAAATACCAGGTTTAGGTGTGTCCATTAAATTATTTTTAGATTTTTACATAAATATGCTCAATTTCTCCCCAAAAAAATGCCCTTTAAAGAGCTTCTCCAAGTTTCAGAGAATTAAAATGCCATTATTGCAAGTTTTAAAAAATTAAAACTTGCAATAATGACAAAAGAATAACTTGATAACTTGTTTTTTTTCTGCATTTACACCTTTGTTACTTTAAATCTTCACACAGAAAAATAATTCAGTAAGCTTCATAACACTGACTTACAACTGCTTCAAACCAAAATTTGTTACATTTACGTTCTCCTATGAGGAAGAAGCTGGTTGCAAAAAAAGTAACAAGAAAAAATTGAGCTGAACTAGAACCATGGCTAAAACACAAAGAATAAAGTATATTTCTCAAAAACAAAATAGAAACAAAGACATTAATGGTAGAATCATAAATTTAAGACATAACAGAGTGAAATTATAGACCTAATATGGGAAATTCTAAGGTATTTAATACTTTTACGTCTAAAATTGAGATTATTAAATTTAAGAATTTGACTTAGCAACACTCAGTTCTGATATACAGCCCTTTGTTTATGGCAACAGTTTAAACTAGCGCAACACAATATATTAAATAGTAATAACTTATTGTAAAATCTCTATTTGTGGCGTGCCGTGGTGGCGTAGGGGATAGCCGACCCATGTTTGGAGGCCTTGAGTCCTCGATGCGGCCGTCGCGGGTTCGATTCCCGGGCCAGACGATATTTGCCGCATGTCTTCCCCCCTTTCCTGTCAGCCTACTTTCATATAAAGGACACTAGAGCCCACAAAAGACCCCCTGGAGGGGTAAAAAAAACAAACTATTTGTTAGATTTAAAAAAAAAGGTGGATTTTTTTTATTTTCTAAAAAAAAAAAAAAGTTAAATTATATTGCTCTAGTGAGCTTAATATTGTGTATTTCCTTCTGACACTTTGTACGTGTATTGCTACACCTTAATAAACTTTCACACAAATATAGACACACAAACAGGTTTCTTCCGTCTGTTTATATACAGTGGAAACATGCACACACATCCCCTTGACTCTCTGTCTGACACCACTGCACCTGCCTCAAAGAGGTGAAACAGGTTCAACAGGCTACTGTTAAGAGGGGGGCAGGTAAGAATGAGGCAGCGAAAGACATTACTTTAAGGCTTGCTCGTAAACAGCCATATAATCAAATCGTTTCCTCAAACAAACTTTAACCTCACAACGACAGATAAAAAACATGCAATGAAAGACTTTATTAAGCAGTTATCTAACAGTCAACCTGCCGTTTGCTCTTACGTCAGGTCTTTCAGGTACGTACGCGTCAATAAATATTTTAATAAGTTTCCCAAAATACCAGGGAACATGTACAGACTCGCTGAATTTAGCGAAGCAAATGAGAGAACAGTGTTAAGGTGGTAATAAGGATCAGTCTCTTCTGAAAGATCAGCCTGAGTTCAATAAATATTTGAGCTTATTCTTCTTCAGCTCCTAAAATGCTTTTTTTTTAAGTCGTTTGCATATATAATTCAGTTAATATACTGTATATGTATGAGATACAAGAACACAACCTGCCTGTTGAATGGGAGGAGAACTGGCAAAGCATAGACCTACCCTGCAACATCCCACTCACCCGGGTATTCATACACCAGGGAGGGGGAGGGCAAAGAGCCAGCATGACAGGGAGCAGAAGACAGTGTACACATACATGCATACGCTCAGTAAATACACGGCATCATTATAACCCGCAAAAGGCTGGGCTGAGGTGAGTCCTTAAGCGTCCTGATATAACAATAGAAAAACATTTTTAAAAGCTGGAGAGCATAAAGGTGCTTTTTGTTTTGTTTCGTGCTTTTTCCCCAACATAATACACACAACCAGAGCGTAGATCTCTGGCTCATTTTCGAATTGCACAGCAGATGTCCTAATCCAGAATAATTCACATTGCTCTGGCCCTGCATTTTTGCCCCCACCCACCCCCATCTCTGCCTCGCACGCTTGCGTGTGCGCGCACGGGTTGAAGCCAGGCTGCCCACACGTACACACAGCTGGGGCTTCGGACCGGGTAATTCAGATTAAATCCATTTCTCAGAGGTCCCCACCCAGCCCCCACCTACCCACCACCCCCCACTCCCTCCACACTGCAGCTCTTGTCCAGGGCAGCCTGGGCACAGAGGGCTGTATGGGTGGGGTGGGGGGCGGGGGGGGGGCTTATCGTCCTCTGCCACAGCTGGAAGGGGGAGAGATGGAGCGAGATGGGATAGAATAAAATGAGAGGCAGAATGAGGGAGAGATGGAGTGAGTGGAGATTGGGTGGTAGATATAAAAAAATGAATAAAACAAAACAAAAGAGAATGCAAATACAAACTATTAAGAGACAATGATTGCAAGGGTTTGTGGGAGAAAAATATACATGTCGCACACACATGACAAAATAAGGTAAAGGGAGAGCGATGAGAATTATTGGTGCGCAGATTAACGACATGAACTAAAGGACGGGAATTGAGAGCAAAAACCTGAGCTCTATGAAAAAAACAGGCTGAGGAGACGATGTGGACCAAAGGGGGACAGAAAGCCAGCGCGATAGAGAAGGAGTTGTCGGGTCACCCCATTTTAGCATTCACAATAGCCTGTGCTCTCCCCGAGGCTGATTGTCCACTCACTGTGGGCCTTTGTAAAAAGGCTTGGCACTCAACTCTCTTATTACACAGCAGCTCCCACTGACAAATGCAGAAAAGAGCCCTGGTGCATGTGGGCGAGTCTAAGAGGTTGAGCAGAGAGGATGAGAAATTAGTCCATGATGTACACATCAAAGCCTCTGGAGGGGTACATCCACCCTGCTGAGTACTAAGGTTGAATATATTTGTGTGGTAAAGTGAAGGTCCACAGAGATCAGCTGGTAAACACAAGTGGGCAATTTTATAGCTTGCCTGGCCAGTCAGGAACTCAAAATCTGATTTTTATCTGATTAGTAAATGCACCGTATGAAAAGACTAAGACTACAGGTATTGATAACACTCTTCCATGGGGAAGTTGTTACTGTGGGAAGAAGAAAGTTAGCCATTTTCAGTATCAGTGTGTTTTTTAAAAATAAATTTAATGGTATCTGAGATGCAACAAGTGGAGGCCTGGTGGTCATTTCTTTTACTTTTAGAGCAAAACTATTTTTGTGGGATTGTGACTACATGGAAAGATTCGTAGTTCACTCTTATCACATACCACAAAGGTTTGTGAAAATATGTCCAAAATGACCATCCTCATATATAATGAATTTAGAAATGTTAGCAGATGTTTGAAAACCTCAGAGAAGAGATAAGTGGGTGTCAGCCTTCTTCAGGGAAGGAGTTAATTATCGTGTAGTGCAAATAATGTAAGAAGAAATACTGCTAAAATCCATTACTATCACTAATATAAGATGCTACAAGTATGAAGCATGTAAAAACAAAGTACTATTATTATGTTCATGTAAAATCATATTTTTCCTAAAACAATGTGTTGCTTCTGCTCCAAATCAAAATAATTATTGGCTACTCACAGCAAATGCATCTTTAACTATCCAATTTTAGTTCCAAACGAGAAAATATAATCTGATAAAAACTGATCCTGGCAGGCCAAACGTTTACAAAAGCAAGAGATCAGAAATTTGTCACGAATAAAGCAAGAAGAGCCATGCTGGCTTTTGAGTTAAATTGTACTTGTTAGATTTGACTTGTTCTCTTGATTTGACAAGCTTTTAACCATTTATATAGCAACAGGAAAATATAACCTAAAGATGAGAGATCTTTTTGCAGGTCTCTGCACCTTCAACTTTTAAATTCCCACAGATTTTCTATGTTTGAACGTTAATAGTCCAACTATCCGGGTGCTGGATAGGTTGCTTCATCCTGGCCTCATCAGCGGCAGCATCCCTTCTCCAGATGTGCCACGTATGAGCTGAGAGCTTAGAGAGACCAGTAGACCAACCCTGTGCAGCAGATGCTGGAGGCAAAACCTAACTAAGCCAAGAAAGAATTGAGAGACGATATCAACCTCTGCCAAGTCCTTATTCGTTCCAGAGATTGCAAAAGGTGAACCAAGAGGAGATGGGCAAGATGAGTCCTTTGATGTAGGTCAAAAAGAAAAGTTTGAAAAGCCAAACGTATGCTGCCAGTCTAGTGATTTACAGGTGCATTAAATGAATCAAGATGGCTTTAAAGTCAAGCTTAGCAATGTAGTGTATCAGCACTCAAAAAATGTACTACCACAAACCCAAACAATCCACAAAGTCCCAAGGCCAGCAAATGCATGAAAAAACTTTTAGACACACCATGAACAAAATCATGTGATGCAACTCCTGTCTTCATGCAACATAAAGACCCACTGGAACCACTTTTGTTTACCTTTAATGCACATGTTATCCTCCATTTGCACACCCGTACCCCACCCACCCAGCATCTATCCTGTCCCATGACCAGTGCAGCCCAGAGGCCATCTCCAGCGCTCTTTGCCTAATTCTGCTGGTCCTCCGCTACGCCTGGCCCCTCCTCCTCGCCCGGCCCGTCTGTCCCTTAGATGCTAGAACAATATCGCAGTGTGCATTTGGCCCAAGGTGTGGGAGGGCTGCTCTGAGTGTCTCCCTGCGTACCAACAATGCTAAACAGCTATGGTGGGGGTGCCACAAGAAAGGGGGTTTTTAGCAAGAAGAATTCTCCCTCTGGCTTCACCCCACCCATTCCCCCTGACCTGTGGCCCCCAATAAACATCCCATCTATCTGCTAGGCTCCACCGGGTGTGTCTCCTTCCCCATTTGGGGAGACACTGCAATTATGAATAAGTGTTTGTCATAACCAAATTTAGGGAGGGGGGGTGAAAATTACTTAACAGTTCTGAAGATATCTGAATTTCCTGTCTGAGGATTAACTGTGATGATCTCATCTCACACTAAGATCAAGAAAAAGATAGGCATCGGTTAAGCTGTGACAAAGATTTTTTTTTATTCCAACATAGCAAAGTTTATTAATTGTGTGCTTAGTAGCAACAAAAAGAGAAGCATGACAGTGACACAAAAGGGAAAAACAGAGAATGAATGGAGAGAACAGTTGTATAGGACTGGAACAAGTTTCATGTGACAATTCAATGCATCTTTGTTTCATATGGTAGAAATGGAAACACAGTCATAGTTTGGCTTAAAGAGTTTAAATAGAAGGCAATAACACATAGGTCTGTGGGCAGTGGACACTGACAAAGAATTGACACATACTTGATTACTCTTCTGAGGAAAACTGAGGCAACAGTAACTCATGACATCATGCATATAACAAAATGAGAAAAATGTTGCCTGTTCAACATTTAAGATTGAAATATTTGATTTCAGACACCCAAGGTCAACTTTTATACTGCCGTAACTTCTCACCAGAGAGAAGTAGCAAAGGAAGCATAAGACAGCACGGAGAGAATTAAGAACAACAGCCCCCTTTTTTCTAAGGATACCCACATTTATTACAGCTGCCCTGGTGTACCGAGGCTAATTGAGTTAACTTTAACAAATGCAGCAGAGGAATGACTAACATCAGGAATGAGTGTAGAGAACAAGACGTCGTCTCATAACGTCTTTAATCTGCTGCTTCACAATGCTTTACAACTTCTATTATCATATTCAAGAAGCACTCCTATGAAAGCTCTGAACTGAAGAAGACAAATCAGAAATAAATAACTGTACAGCTAATTAAGTTGTACATACAAACTAAACACAGAAACGGGACTTTGTAGCTCAAACAGTCTCCTTAGTGGTGTCTGGGGTCCTTGTTGCTAGGGAAAAGCCACACCAAGCCCCTAATCCACTCCTACTGCTCTCCTTACCAATTAGAGATGTGTACAAGTTAGTGGATGACTTTAAGTAATTCTGATTAGCAACTGCGTGTACAAAGGAAGGGAACTAAATGTAGTAGTGAAATCCTCTCTGCTCACAAATTAGAGTCAAATAGGACCCTGTTCTTAATTCTCCTGACAGCTCAGGCCATTGTCAGTACATGAGGCGGTACACGACCATGTTTAAGGAACAGAAAATGTGGGCACTAATCGGTGAATCAATGTTTCAAACCGAGCAATTTGTATATACCGACATCACAAAAAATCTGCTGTAGATGTGCTGCCTCTGCTCTAATAAAATTAAGAAAACCAATAAAAAGACCTCATGTACATCAGCAACTAAATACTTATACTATTAAAGAGTCTTGACTTTCTTTAACAACATTCAGCATGATGATACTGACAATACACGTCTACCTCCCTCAACCTTACGGTCAGTAATTTTTATAGCCCAATATTAAAAAGAAGTCATTGCAAAGTCAGTTAGTAGATGGTTATAATAATAATAAACCAGGATGGAGACCTCCATATTAGCATTTTGAGAGAGAGTTGTTTATGTTTATTGTTGTCCATTTTTACCTGCACACAAGACTTTTAAGATTTTTGTTTCTGAATCAACTTGCAGTATATTGCGAGGAAGTGTGGTTATGTGACTCCATTATGAGAGGTATGGATTCAACCAGGTATGGATTCAACATTTTTCAAATAAAAACAAATGAATCAAGATTTTATATGGCCTTCTAGCAATATTTATGATTATGTCAATTCATTCAGAACAAAACTTGCAGGTGCAAAGCTATAATGCTGGTTATGAAGTTAGGGTACCAATGGCAAAAAGCAAACTGAGCCTTGTCTCTCACATTTTGCATACCCAATAATGTATTTGACTACCATAGTCGCACCATAAATTCACATCTCCTACATTAATTGTTTCAAAGAAAACAAACTGGTAATGCCCTTGGAAGCTTGATCAATGCATCTCTAATGATTTCCCTAAACAGTAGGCAAAAAGTCCAGTTGTATAGATATAAGATGATTCAGGTGATGCTGTGCTACTTGATTACTAACATCTATTTCACTGATTCCTCCCTGTTGTAAGGTCGCCTGTGGGCAAAGCAAGCTGTCAGGCTCCAGCCAGCATGATTTACTCCCCTCCTCTTGTTCAGCCTTGCAAGTGACACCATCTATGGATTTTGGGGGGTCATTCTCGCACAATGCCTCTAATTTAGCTCCCTGAAGGGAGGAGTAGGAAGAGGTTGGTGGAGGAAGAAATGCGCCAAAGGTCACCCGTGACTGCAAGGCAGTGGAGTTAGCATGAGAGGCAGGGGGGTTGGGTAAGGGGTGCGGTTCCCCAAAGGCTGTCAGGGTCGAGCCCTTGCCATTGTTTGACCTCTAGGCAAGCTAGCAATCAACACAACAGCCAATACAATAGTACTAAATTCTATATGACACAATTACTGCCTTACATTTGTGAATCAAAGTGTTGCTTTAACGATGCATTCTGAGACTCAACCTCTTGGTGTAGCAGGTGTCAAACAGGAGCAGGTGTAATTACTCTGATATCTGAAGGGACAGTTCATTTTAAACCTTGAAATGTTTTCTTAAAACCATCTATAAGTGGCTCACTGTTATAAGTGACCTCACCACCCTTAATGACCATCTACCTTTAGCTTGACAGCAACGCCTTAAGCGGCTAGAAAGCTATGCTAGCTGTTAGCTAAAGCTAGAAGGCTGGAGCTAACTAATTAGCCAGGGGGAGGGATTGGGAAGCTTAGGTAAAAGCCAATTTTCGCCTTAGCTTTATATTTTAAGTTCTTCGACGTAAAAAAGCAACGATAAAAGAAGTAACGAATTGATAGTTTGACAGTTGTCTGACTGGTATTTCATGTTACGTAGGTAAACGGAAGCGCAGCCAGCTAACGTTACCTGTTTGGTGGGGTCATTTCTACCGTGCTCGGAAGACAGGTGATGTCTCAGCAGCAAGGCCCGCTTGTAGTTACGGCTCCCTTTGACGAGCTCGTCGCTGTTTTTAGTGGCAATGTTGTGGCACCAAGAACAAGACATGAGTCCCGTCTCTTGGCAGAATTTGAGCCATGGGAATTCTTGCAGCCACGCAGCGTGGAATCGTGAGTGTTTCTGAAGCAGGGTCTGCGGTCTCATCTCTACCCCAGATTTCCTGGAACCAGTTTCGCCTCCCCTCACAACGCCCCGACACTCTTGTCCTTCTTCAGTGTTGTTGGTGGGACCGTTCCCCGCTGTCCAGCTATTTCCCTCCCTACACCCGTCGTCTCCTTCAACCGAGCCCGCACGATCGTCCCCGTCCCCGGTTGCACAGCTGCCCCCTTCCGGGTCCTCTTCCTCCTCCGCCTCGGGCTCCGTGCTGTCGCTGACAGACCCAGCGCCCTCCACTCTCTTCTGCGACGGTCCCTTCGCCCCCAGATCCCTGTCCTCCTCTTGATCCGGCCTATTCCCGTTAAAATGTCGGTCTTGACAGGCCGGGGCCTCCCAGCTGTTACAGTTGCCCCCGCCGATGCCGCTGGAGCCCGTTAACCCAGCTGATCCACCTCCTCGGAAAGCCAGAGACCTGCGATTTCTCTCACCGGACATTTTTTCTTTATAAATATTACTATCTTCACTTTCCCAACAGTGTCTACCCTCCAGCGAATAAACAGTGAATTTAAAAGCGATGTCTTTCCCCGAAAGAGATGGCCCGCCGTCGTTTCTTTCCCCTGCCTGGCCCTCCCGGTGAGAGTATGTAGGTTATGCGGAAATAAATAAAGGTTTTAAACGCATAATGAATTTCAGGGTTCTCGCTGCGTCCGCGCAGGCCCCGCAGAGGTCGAATGGCAACGACTTTCCTCCCCACAATGCACCTCGACCAGAGCGAGGGGGGGGAGACTGGAGAGACAGAGAAGGAAGGGGGGAGAAAGGGGGACGGCTTTAAAGGGAGATGGGGGTGCTGTTGATCTGCAAGAGGTCCTTTGTATTTTAAGGCTGCACCCATTTTCCGCGTGCTTTTCATCTTTTGACTTTGCTTTTTATTCGGTCTATAAATGCTGACATGTGTTCCCCTCTTTAGCTCAAAGCATTGTGACCACAATGGTCATATGACTTCTACAGGAATACATTAACCGGGAGGTGTACATTTTATTAATAATAATAATAATAATAATAATAATAATAATAATGCTATTAGAACAAATTTATTCTCCTCTGGTATTCCTGCATAAATATTAATTAAATATTAATATTCATTTGATATATCTACATGAGAGAAGCTTGGCAATTTTAATTCTAAATTGATCATATTTATTGATATTCTTTAACACTGTCGATGACACTAATGACACCACACATGACCACTTTAGTCTTTATTTATTCCTGCTTCTGACCAATAAAATTATAGTGAGATTTATAAACAGCTATTTTCTAGTTAGCTGTTTATAAATCTGTATTGTATTGTAAACTGATATAAAATACCGTGATTTCATATCAGTTTAATAAAACACATAATAACAAATCAAACAACTTTAGCTTTTTCATTTATTTATCGGTGTTTTAATGACTTGAGAAAATTGTGTAACTATTCCTAGAAAAGTAGTGTACATATAGTAATAAAATTACAGCAATATTATTATTATTATTATTGACAATTCCTCCACTGTCTGTAATTATTATCATAATTATAATTATTATTATTGGGATAATATATCAACATATGCTGTTATAAGCAATAGCTTATAGAAAAAAAATGGATGTATAATATAAATACAAAATAGTAAAATATATTTGGAAAAGTATTTGCATTTTGTAAATATTTTATACATCGATATTCCTTTGTTATTCTAAAAAAAGGACGTTTTATAATTTTTTATAGACCACTGGCTGCATTAATACAATGGTTCTTGGTAAACTCTGAATCTGACAAAAATAAAATAAAACAGCGGCATTAGCTTTTAAACTGACATAATTTATTGACATACATACACAATTTTATGTCGCTTAAACTAAAGTGTAATACCAACTAAAAGGCTTCAACAGTCCAAAGTAGTATATTTATGTAAATATACACATTTGTCATCTTAAATGTGTATATTTTGAGACTCCCTACTTTTTTAGATTCCCTACTTTGTATGTTTTGATCCATATTGTACTTCATATCTACACTTTAAGAAACAGTGGTCTACCAAAGAAACAATTTTTGTCTCTAAATTACTTTAACAAAGTAAAGAGTAATAATTTGTCTTATTTTTGTGATGTGCATTGAGAATTGATTAATCTTCTTTACATAAAAACTTCGACTTTGAATTATGTTGAGTGGATTTTGTTCAACCAACAACTACATGTACCAAGATAAGAATAAATTGAATCAACTTTCATCTTTCCCTGGATAAAATGAATCTATTTTGAGACTTATGTAAGGAACTGTAGCAGATCTGTCTATCAAATAAGTTTGTTTCTACTTGATGTTAATGCAATGTATTCCAGCAGAGGGCACTGTTTCACGAGAGCCTTTCTCTTCGCGTGTATGTCTCTTCATGGGTAATACTTGACATACTTGTGAATATACTTTATCTGCTGCTTCTAATTAATAGTTTTACACACAGTGTGTAAACAAGAGAGGGACTTACCCCACGGTCTGGGTACAGTAAGATGGAGGGTATTATGTCCCACTGGTTTAATTGGTCTGGGGCACTGTCATTTCTTGTTAACAATGTGAAGGATTGTTTTCCACAATTTAAAAAAAAAATCCATGTAAAAAAACCAAACAAACAAACAAACAAAAAAACTAAGAGAAAGGAAGAAAAAAAGATTCTGCAAGAGCTGCACATCTTACAAGTTGGTATTATAAGAGCCTTTGGGTTCTTTGCAAGCGCTGAATAAGTCACACCTTATTAATCAGGTTGAGCCATGTAAGTACCAATAAATACAGTAAAAATATGTTTGCAAGTGCCCAGTAAAAAGCTTTATGTACTGTGTGGTAAGTCACATTTGTTACCCAGGACAGTTACAGCCTGGTACCTACCCACAAGTACATGGTAAGACCTGCCAAATGCATCTCTTGAGAAGTTAAACACCTACAGCCCAAGGTTCCATAAAATACAGTTTAAATATTTTGTCAGCCCAAGATAAGTATTCTCACCACATACTACATCCACATCTGTACAAGTACCTCATTAATACAAGTATCTCCTCATCAACATAAGTATCAAGAAAGCACCCTTTAAGTTCCAGGTAACTTGTCACACCTAATTATAAACAGCTCATTGGCCTATGTTATTTGCTATAAGCAAGATTTTTTTTTTCAAGCAGAATTGTGCAGGAAGGCAATGGTACCTGAAAATTGGTGAAAGTTCTGGCGGGGCATCTTCAATTCAATTCAATTCAAAATTGCTTTCTTAATCCCAAAGCCAAATTAAATGTTGCTCATATTATCCTAGGTTCTTCAAATAGTTGTAGATCCTGATGACCGGGGTTAGGAAGGATTTCCTGTAGTGGTCTGTATTACAGCAAATCTGGAGAAGCCTCTGACTGAAGACACCGTTGTTGTAAAGCAGTTGAGACATGAACTGCTGGGTTGTCCATCATTTTCTTGATTTTATGAAGATCTTTGCACGATAATCTCCAGGGGCTCCACAGTAGGCCCTAGAATAGAACAAGCCTTCTTTTTTATCTGGCTGTTTAGCCTTATCAAGTCATTGGCTCTGATGATGCTACCCGAACAGATGATGACAGAAGAGATTATAATACATCCCTACAAGTACCCCTATAAGTTTGTTTTCTGCAACAAACTTATAGAACATATGCAGCTTCTTGCAGAAAATACTGAATGAATAAGCTTCCTCAAGAAGCACAGTCTGCTCTGTCCCTTCTTGAAGATGCCTTCACTGTTGCTTCTCCAGTTTAGTCTGTTGCCCAGGTGATAACCGAAGTATTTATGTCACTTTCTCTGTTTTGATCATGATAAAACTTTAAAATTCACTTTTGTGCACTTCTGTCTTTGAGTGTAATACCTCTTTAAAGTCAGAGGTAACATCTATAAGTACAGCAGAGTTTATCTTGAATAAAATGTGAATACTTTAAATTTAACCCAGCACAGCGTATGTTGATTATGCTGTATCAAACATATATTTTTTATGTAAGTTTTGTAAAAGAAACAATTGTCCATAAGATGACTTCTCTTTCATTTGCTATGCTCTTGATAGTGTAAAAATTCAACCCACGTGCATCTCTTTGTTTACACTCCTGCGTGTTGACGTCACCTAGAACCCCACCCCGTACGGCGGGCTGCCTGGCAACATGACGGAGAGACCAGGAAGACCTTCCGCCGTCAAGTTAGCAACCTGCACACCCTGGACTTAAAAACGACCAGAAACATCTCTCGACCACACAATGGAGGGCGAAGAAAAAGGTAAGCACTTTATTGCATTTTATTTGCTCTGTTAGTATTGTTATTGATGATTCTCATCTGGGGTTTTTTTTTACTCAAAAGTTCACAAACTAGCTAAAAAGTTTGTATTGCGGCTGAATCTTGAGGCATGACAACATATGCTGCTTTTTGAAAAAGTGATATAAGTAAAGTGACAATAAACTAACAACATGTAGACTTTAGCAGCCTATTTTTAACACTGTTTCCAAATTAGAGTTTCAGCCTAACAAAAAATAATACGGAAGTTTGATGTTCCACACCTTTTACCCCCGCATGTAGTTGTCAGATGGGCTACTTTAGTGGAAATATCAACGGGGAAGGTATATTAAGATGTTCAGGTTAAAATACGGATTATGGTTTTGATAGCTACTAAAAAGTCAATCAAAAAGAAGTGTTTTAATAAATGAAAAGATAAGTTACGCTGGAAGCAGTCATACCTGTTTGACTGTAAATGTTCTTGCAAGTAACGCGTTCTTGTTTAAAAACATTGTGTTTTGGGATAAAGCAAACTGAATATATACTGCAAGCAATATTTCATCTTCTCTGGCTTCCTGAATATTTCTCTAACATTTTATCCGTCTACACTTAAACCTCTTTTATGAGACCCTGGGCATTGTTAGCTGGAGAAAAATAAATGTAAACAGGGGCAGTTGGTTATAGTTCTGCTGATTACATAGAAGCAGGTGACAGAAGTTTGTTTGTGATCATCTAGTAGAAGCTGAGTATTGCCCTTAATTTAAAAAAAAAAAAAAAAACATCTCCCGTCCAGTTTTTCTGTATGTAATTTTCTGATGTATGTGTGTCTTTAAAGCAACAGAACACAAAATATGTAGGAAATTCATGTTGAAACAGTAGACACAGCCTGATACAGATTTAATATAATTTTGTTTACGTTCTTTGTGCAGTTAGTTGAGATAAGAGTTATAAGATAAATCATCACAGTGTGAGGTTACTCCTATGGCAGCTTACTGTATCATCTTATGCTACAAAAACTGTACTAGCATGCATCAAATATCCAGTATTCGACAAATCTTAAATGTGTTTTGGAAAAACCAGCACAGTTTAACAAAATCTAGAGATGCACAAATTAGTTTTTTTCTGTTCAATAATTTCTTGGGGGTTTTAAGTCTGACCTGTTGGTTCAGACTGATTTATTTTCTTTGTTTATTCTTTTTAGGAGTAACACATCAAACTGGAAAAAAACGTATTACAGGTTTTTTAATAGAGGCAATAGTTTATAATCCAACAGCAAATGAAGGAATTACAATGTTTTTCCCAGTTATGAATCAAATGAACCAAATCATTATTGAACTGCAATTCAAAACAAACATTTTGATGAACTCATAGTCTTGGTTGATGCACTTGTTGACTGTAAATGTTCAGTTTTTCCAGTTTTGATGCAGACATTGAATGTGGAAGAGAACAAATTCAAAATTTATGATCAAGGGATAATTGGCTGTTTGGTGCACTACTATCCAATCACAAATGTTTTGCCTTGTAATGCAATATCACAATAAAATATGGCTTACATGTACTTTTTGGCAGACTATTATATTTGAGGTGTCATTTGTCAGCAGACTGAATAACATATTTTACCAGCTTGATTCACATTGAGATATATAGAGTATGTTAGAATTTAGAGACCCAAACACTTAAGAGCAGAAAAACTGCCAGGATATTATAATAATTTAAAAGGAAGGGAAGATTAAGAAGTTATTGACACCAATATCATGATCCTGAAATTCTATCAATAATATTGTAGTTGAATATTCTTATTGTTATGAAATTTGAAAGTGAGAAACACTCCACAAATGAATACTTTTGTGGGGTTCTTTGTTCATACTGTTATTCATAAGAATAAAAATGTTGATAAGGTTGATCAACTGTCAATTTATGTAATTATTGCACAATATAAATCCAGTACTTTCAAAATTAAGCTTTTATTTTTTGCAGCAGCAGCTAACAAAAGTAAAGTTAAAAGTCATTCTTCCTCTCTGTCACTTTAAACACGGTCACTTTTGTGTTCCCCTTTATGGAAATGTGCACTCTCACTCCAACAGACATTCATTTTTATTTTTTAACATGTCCAGATATCCATGGTAGATGTGTACTGTCTAGTACGGCATAAAGCTACTTATACAGTGGTTTATCTGAATACCCCTCTGTTTGTTTATTCTTTAATTCTAAGCTAAAATTCCCATTTAGGGGAAGGTATAGCTCATCTCATTGCACAGGATTGCTTTAAACTGTTACAGTTTAAAAATTGTAAAATGTTATGCGTAAGTATAAAGTATTTTTAATGACAAGCACAAACAGTGATGGAGGATACCAGATTTTTCTCTAGTATAGAAAAACTTTTCACCCACATCTCAATGCGTGCTGCTGGTTAGCTGCCTGAAAGATTGCAGCTGCACTTTCTCACCTCATCCCACTAACAAGGTAGATAAATGTGGGTGTTTGGTAATATTTTCCGACACATAAAACAGAGACCTACCAAAATGATTCAGTTTATGAAGTGTTTATTTTAAATTGCTGGTTATGCCTATGGATGAAAAATAGTCAAAACAATAATTAGATTTAAAAAAAAAAAAATTATTTACTCATATGCTGTAGTGTTTTTACACAGTAATGATACGTTGTTTTTCTCTTTTTAAATTCGCAATACATTTTTGTTTTCAGTGTTTGTTCAAATAACATTCAATAGTGGGACTAAGGGTTATATTACAAGCAGCCCACGCCTCATAAAATATGTCAGTCATGCAGACCTCTCTATTTCACTCATCATTTAGTTTTCCCTTTGAAATGTGTTTCAGATGAAGCCTTGTGGTTATGCAGATGAAGTGAAATCAGGTTATCAGGTTGTAGTAGGAGTAAGGTTAGTGCATACTGAGCAGTTGGTAGTTTTTAAGAGGTCCCTTTTTTCTTATTATGTGTGGGAAAGGTGACCTATTTGCTTAGAAGCATCTCTTTCTTTGAGTGATCAGTTCTTTGCACCGTTTCTTTATGTTCAATGTGTTTAAAAAGGAGCGATCGAGCGTACTTTGATAACGTGATTTGTATACAGTGGGAAGATTAGGCTCTAATCAACATTTCATTCTTCGTTGCTGTACCAAGCAAATGTTAAAAGCTGTGAATGAAAGTTTTGTTTTTTCTATATATTTTTTTTAAGTTGTGTTAAGCTGTGTCTCCTATGTTGTGTGGGTATTTTCTATTTCTGTGGTCACTGACCTTTACATTCAGAATCAAAAACAAGACAGTCAGGGTTTCTGTCCATTGTTTTTCGACTGGCTCACCTAATAAGGTTGATCATGAGTACAGATCAACAATTTTGCTTCATTAGATTTGTATGAAGAACAACTGACTGCTTTCATTTGTCAGAGAAAGTATCTCACAGTCAAGAGCCCCAAAGCTGGTTTGTTTTAAAAAGAAATCAATTTAGCAGAACCAGATTTTATAAAATGCATTCTGAAGTTAGAGGTTTCATGGCACATCATTGCAGCCTCATGTGAGAATTTATTATAATCCCTGCCAAACCTTTAAATTCATATTGATGTGGCCCAATTTCACAATCATCTGCTTGTTTTGTTTATTTGTTTAACGTCTACAGCAGCTACAGTGTATTTCACATTTATTGACATCCTTGGTATAGATGTGAAAAACTAACAACTGTAGAATAAATCAGCCTGCAATTGCAATAGCATAAATCCTACACAGAAAAAAATGCTGCAGTTTTTTTTTTACATATCTTTACAAAAGGGGTCTAAAAAATTTTAAAGCTGTGTTTGTAATTACACATAGAAAACTGCCCCTTCAAGTCAGTAAAATTAAATCAAATATGTTGTAGATATGTTGTAGCGCCGAACTGCCTGCCTATATATTCACTCTTTTGTCATGTAAAAAATGTAATTAATCAAAGACATTTGCTGCACATTCCAAGTTACGCTTTTAAGATAACTTAGAGTGTGCAGCAAATGTCTTTGATTGTAGATCCAGATTTACAAAGGCATAAACTCATTTGCTGTTTTTAGACCTTTCTACTGAAGTTGTCATTCAGATGTGAGGTTTGGCCTGGCAGAGCCGTCAGCTGAATGAGAGCTCTTAAATCACGCAGACAACCAACATGGCACTATGGAGAGACTCCTAAAGTTTCTCTCTCTGCCAAATGGAGCACAGTGTGCAGCCTGTAAATTATAATTCCTAAATAACTGAAGATTTAATTGTGTAATTTGATCTCATTTGGGGGGAGGGAGGGTGTTGTTTTTTAGACATTCTTGGAGGAGATGACTTAGACTCTGCTGCTTAGACCTAATCATTTATAACAGAGATACTGGAATTTCTGGTCCCGTTTTTTTTTTTTTTTTTTTTTAACACTCCTCTGTTGTTATCCTGCATGACTGAAGACAACTATCTAGTACTTCTTGGCATGCAGGATGGTGGCTTTTTCAGCATGGATGCAGACTCTTAAGTAAATACAAAACTGGGATACTTTCTTTTCCACTTTCATGACTTAAAAAACTTTAACAGGAATTGTGATGGAGATTATGTCCTGTAATTAACATTACAGAGGAGAATGCTAAGGTGCTTTCATTAGTCATATTTCACAAAGTAGTGTGTAATTTATTATATGTGCTTGAGTTGTATTGAACACTGCAGCAGCTTTTTCTGTTTCCATTTTAATATTGTGGAATTGGTTAAATTAGATTTTTTTCTTTCATTTTAAGCTAAAGTTGAATGTTTTCTTGTGCCTGAGATTTACCTGATTTTATTTATTTGTTGGAATTATTCAATTTAATGCATTTTCTTTACATTATTGCTGAGTTTCTCAACTCGTGTTTAAAAAATTGCAATTGTAATTAATTTTAATACTCAATAATTCACAATCATAAATATTAATTCTGATAAATTCCAGTTTTGTTTTTAAAAAATGTTTTATTTTCCACATTTGATGGCTAGCTAGATGATCGTACTCTGAAAACGTCCTTAATAATTGAAAAAGATTTTTGTATAAAATTGCAGTATATGTGTTTTGAACTTCTTCACAATGTGTCCTTAATCTTTTTAATACATTTTTGGGGGGATTTTGTGTGATAGGCTAACACTTAGTAGTGGACAATTGTTGATTTTATTTTATTTTTTCAATATTCTTACAAGTAAAAACCAATTTAACAGATGGTCTGCATTTGTATTCAGCCAAACCGAATAAATACTAACAGGCTTGCATTTTACGTCAGTGTGTCATATTCTTGTTTTTATGTTTGTGTTTTTGTAAAGCACTTTGCGATTTTTAATGTCTGTGATAGGTGCAATATAAATCAATTTTACTTACTTTTCTTAGCTTAATGACTTTGTATCTGCAAACTACAGCACATCTGCTTGGAGTGTTTGCTCCTCCTTCTTTGAAAAATAGCTCAACATCAGTCGGACTGGATGGAGAGAATCTTTGAACAGCAGCTTTTAAAAAAAAATCCAGATTCTGGATTTGATCTTACTTCTGGATTTTTATTAGGCTAGTCTAATGGATAGGTGTGCATGTATTAGTTCTTTCCCTGGTTTAACACACCTGAATCAAATAGTTGGAAATGGTTTGTTAGATAGAACAAGATATGGTTGGATTCCTCTAGTTTAGGGGGCGGGGGGGCTTTGTTTGTTTGTTTTGGGGTTTTTTTTTAACCATCCTCCTTTATAAACTTGCATTGGAAACACATGTACAGTCTCTCTGCTCCATTTACGACTTTTCTTATTATTTTCCCATGATGCACATCTCATGGGAGCTCTGTGGGTCCAGTTCTTGCAGTCATTCATGTCCCATGATTCTTGTTTTAGGCCAATCATGTGACAGGCTATGCCTCAAATAGTGGGGTAATTGATCTCATGCTGTGCTTCGTTAAGCACTTTAAGATGGCTGTTTGTTCCCTGTTACAGTCTAGGCGGATTCTATCTGTTCAAATCCCGGTCATGAATGTTAATCTGAAATGTAGCATAATTTATGATTTGAATGTAATTCTTTTAAAGATTCTGTGAGTTGTACTAAATTGACTACTTTTTAACAATTGTCATGTGAATTTGTTGTTTTGCTGGTCAAGTTGAGTGCAGATTGAAGTTAAGTTTGAGTTTAAACCTAATCTCTATGACAATTAGCTTCTAAAATATATATAAATATTTGTTTTTCTAGTTAAGATAGAAACAATCATTTGAAAATATGCATTCTGCTTCAACGGAGTTGATTTTAAACAACAGATGCCAATTCAGCTATCACATAATCAGGTCATTATCAGAACTCTACTTGAACCTGAATGCATGAGGATGTAATTCAGTCATTTAATTCAAGTGACCCGTCCCTGAGCTCTGGGGTTTGACCCCCAGATCTAAAGGTTTTCTCTGTGTAATTTGGGAACTTGTCATGGCTGACCAGCTACTTCCCCTTTGAGCTGACGTTTCTGACTGGAAATCCACTTTGTCAAAGTTTAGATCATCAAAAGCAACAGCGTCATGCTTTTCTGTAGCAGGGGTAGAAAATCTGGTCACATCTGATCTGATGGGAGGATCATGGAGCTAAATTTAGAAAAATCCTGAAAGAAAATCTGTTTAACGCTGTAGAAGATGCTAGACTGGAGAAGAGGTTCCCTTTCCAACAGGACATCTGCTCTGAGAATACAGCTGGAGTTACGACAGACTGGTTTAGGTCGAAGCATAATCATGTGTTAGGATGGCCTTGTCAAAGTCCTGACCTAAATCCAGTCGAGATTCTGTGTTGGGCGTTTTCATAATGCTCTTTTGTCATTCTGACTCAGCTTGAGCAATCCCTGGTGAAGACACAGTGGATGTAGAAACATTAGTCTGCCTTGGTGTTGACATGTTCATCAGTAGTTCCCAGCCCCAGTTTGTCTTCTGAGTTTGAGTTATTTGGCAAAGATGCATGCACTTTTTTTTCTTTTTTTTTACTATTACATATCTTGAAACGTGAACATAAATTCCACTTCACAATTCTGCTGAATGTGTTGATACAATGACATAAAATCCCAATAAAACATATTCACGGGGTAGTTTTGCAAAGCATTGCGTTTTAGGCAACATTTTTACTTGCTCCTCATCAGGACATTATTTGGTTATGAGTTGTGTCAAATGCATCTTTACATATTTATTTTCGATATGAGCTATGTATTTGTTTTCTGCAAGTAGCAGCACTGCTGTTGTGTTAAAAAATAATTGAAATATTTATGAGCACCAGCTAAACCTCATATTTTAGCAGCTAAAATATGTATATTTTGCCACAATTACATTCTCAGCAACAAACTGAGTTTTCGTCTGCTCAGCTGTTGCAGGTTCAAGATGCAGGTAGAAACTAACTGCTCTGTTGCATAAAAATGCGGTGATTGAATCCTTTTATATTCTGCTTTAAAATGAAATAATTCTGTTGAGTAATGGTCAGGTAAAACCAAAAATTGTACATTTGTTTCAACGAGTTTTTCCTGTCTAACTTTGGCACAGTTTATTAAAAAAAAAAACTCCTCAGTGCTTGTGTTTAGCCAGTATAGAGTCTCTGTTTGTTGCTTAATCGAAGGATTTCCTCAACAGGCCAGTGTGGACCCGCTTGTCTGAAACCTTAAAAAAGAAGAATAGTTTGAGCCGTGTTGAAGGATCTCACCAGTGATTCATGTTTCTAAGTCTAAAACTGTGACCTTTATTATTTAAAAATTGTGATGAAACAATTTCACTGACCTGATTATAAATTAAGTCTACACTGATCAGCAAAACAATATAGCAGATGAGGTAAATAATGCTGAAAATTTCTTCGTCATGGCACCAGATGTGAACGACAGCAAGTGAATATTCCATGCTGGGTTGTGTTTGAACCAAGAAAAACGGGAGGGGCTTTGAGGGAGTTTAACAAGAGCTGATGTTGTGACAGTGCCAATGCCATGACTGGATCAGAGCTTCGTGTTGGGGTCTTCCCAGTCTGCAGGGATTGGTGTTTATTTAAAGGTAGTCCAAGTAAGGAATGGTGCTGAACTAGCATCAGGGTCTTGTGTGGACAAGCTTGCGTTACCGACTCGACCTCTAAATTTTCCAGATCTCATTCCAGTGGAGCATCAGCAGTATGGGCTTGACAAACGTGTCTGTTTTGTGGAGGCTTCATCTTATAGCTTACAGGACTTGAGTGTGCCAGAGATGATGAGGCTGCACAGTAATACATGTATATGTGTGACTACAGCCTGTAATATTCACACTTATCTATTTGTAGCTTCAGTTATGCCAAAGCTCATTAAATTGGTAGGAATATTGTAAAGGGAACAAAGAGGAAAACTAAAGAGGAAGTGACTCTATCATGATTGGTGTTGTCACAGCAATGTTCAGTAAATGTGGTGCAGGTCTTATACCTACCAGGATGCCATTTTCCTCACCTCGTCCTTCAGTTGCACTGACTTTTCTAAACTAGACCAAATGGTTCCAGCATCAGAAAACTGTGGCAGGGTGCATGAGCCAGAAGACATTACAAACTAAGAATATAGTTTCAAAATGATCCAGGTATTACTATTTAACAAACTGTTTTAGTGGCTAGTTGGAGCAAAAATTTAATGATAAATAAAAACGTTAACAAAGCAGCAGCTGATGTGTTTTCCTCTCGGATCAGCATAAATGGCTCATAATCTGGCATCTGCTGTGGTGACACAGAAACTCTCAGTGAAACCAAAGCAGAAATACATTAGGTGCTTTTATTAGGTTTGTTGCAAAAAGGAGACCAATGGAATATCAGAAAGGTGATTATAAAATTATCTCTGATTTGTATGTAATCTAGAAATGGATTTCTTAAGAAAAACATCATGATTTATTTACTTTTCTCCACTGATCTTTAAAATGTTCAAATGTCTCCCTGTGATAACAGAAAACTCCAGTTAAATGAATGTCCTTGTTGCTCAGAAAGAACAGATAAATTCACGTACTGAACGTCCACAGTACCGTTTTTTTTTCTTTCTTTTTTAAAGCACAAAAAGCACTTTCTCTCCATTACTTCCAGAGGAGCCAGTGTAGCCTGCAGCACCCACCCGTCTCATTCTGGCTGACTAGCATTACTGCTGCTGCTCCGAGTTGGACTGGCCTCCCAGGATTATCGCTTTGCTGTAATCTGGGACACTGCAGATTATGCTTTTCATCTAATGCGCCCCTACACACACACACCACATGACCCTCTCACACAAATGGACTCTCTCCTACTTTCTCCTCGCTTCACAGTGAGGGAGTGAGGAGTGGAAATGGCAGAGAGACTAGAGAGTTGAACCTCTGCAACATGCCTTCAAAAACTGGTGGTAAAACTGGTTGTACAAACGGATTTTTGAATGATGGACTGAGAGCTGATCTTTGGGATTATAGTGGAGAGAGGGAGAGTGTGTGGGTGTGTCTGTGTGTGTGATCTACAGCAGCTGCTTGAGGGGACAGGTAACTTATTAACGTCCCGCAAGAAGCAGAGAGTTTACAATCCTTTGGCCTTCTGCACCAATGAGTAATGAAAACGTGGTGCTGCTTTGTTTCATTTTTGCCCTCCTGGCTGCTCCTAGACCAATCTAAAATCTGCTTAAGTGTTCATCACAAAGAGAACAAGAGTCCAGAGTGTCGTAAGCAAGGAGAGACAGTGACAACCAGCACGCGGCTGGATCACATGCAGACAATCAGGACTCGGGCGGCTCTGCTTAGGTAGAGATTGCGTCGAGGAGGTGGTTTTCACAGCAGCGTACGGCGACCTGTAAATATGGAGCCTCTGGAGGAATACCACTCTCCGTTTGACTTTGAACAAGGGGTCAACTCCAGTTATCTCTACCTCTCCCCAGCTTACAGCGACACGCCGCCCAGTTCGCCAGCTGTCAGATCCAGAGGTAATCACAAGGAGGAAAGGGAGAGGCTGAGTGGAGGGTGTGTAGGGGTGTGTGTGTGTGTGTGTTCACTGGACAAAAAAAAAAAGGCAAACATGGCTTTGGGTCACTGAGCAGGAATAATTTGGGGAACACAAACTATAAGAGGAGGGGAAAGCTTATTATTGTGTGCGGTGACAAAAGTGTTTGTTGCATTTACTGTTCAGATTTATCACTGTATCTGTACAAATTGTTTTGTTGCTGTTTCAATGCCAAAACTAAAAAAAAACATGGTTAAATGTTTATTATCTTTGCTTTCAGTTTGTTTGTTTTATTTAATGGCCACCTTTCTTAGCCATCAGTTATGTTAATACGCTCTGTTAGAATAATTATTGAGTTCAGGAAGGCATTGCATATTAAATGCTTAAGATCTGAATAATCTAATTAAAGAAAACAAAAAAATAGATTATAGTAAACTACATATATTACCAGATCCTGTTAAGATGTGGAAAAAAAACGTCAGTTCATCAATTTATTTATTGAATTTTATTTGAATAGACTTGTCGAGTGAGCAATGAATCCCAAATTAAGAAATGAAGATAACACGGGGTGATTTATTAAATAACACTTACTTAATAAATATAACTTCAACAGTTTTTTTTGGAATTGATCAAAAATAATAGTTTAAATATTTGTAATTTACAAGAAATTGAGATCCTGTTTCCATGGGGGATAAATATGGTGTGACACAGAGGGTCATTTCTGCTTGCTTCGTTGGTACAAAGGCACTCATTTAATTTAAGCAATAGAGCCTGCTCTACCAGTTCCTTCTTTGTAAGGAGGCTGGTATCTGTATTGTGTATTTCTCTAGTGTAATGTAATATAGTGGATCACCCATGTTTGAAAAAAGGGTTGAGGACACGATGAAGCGATAAGGAAGATTCTTCAGGGCAGTGAAAGTGTTGCACTTCAGCGGAACAGAAAAATGGCGTCAGAGTTTGTGTTCGACTTTAGATATAATTTATCATTTATATTGTTAATTTAATGTCTAAACAGTTAGTAATGGCACAACAAATCACCTCACAATAACTTACAGGGTTGTCCTGTCTTGACATGTTCTGTCCAGATACCAATCTGTGTCATTCAAGAGAAGAAAATGTACTGGCGAATTAAATTTCATTCCATTTATACTCTTGGAAACTCAGTACCTTTAAAGTAAATTAACACCCATGATAGTCTGTTAATAATAGACTTGAATTTCACTTAAGATGAGCTGCAAAATATATTCATCCAGTCACAATTGTGTGCAATATTGCAATTTCAAACGACTTTTTGAACACACAAATGCATTTCAATCCTCCCTGCCAGTAATATAGTTGGTCGGCTAAATGGACTTCCACTTCTCCTTATGTTTGCACTAAATGCAGATTTTAGTACCAGAAGTGCTAAAGGAGCGTGACAGAAACATCATGTTGTAGGAGAAGAAAAATATTTCTCAAGAGATATTGAGGAAATGTTTTCATTACGTCTGATATAGTCATTGGAATATTGAACAACAATATCTCAATGTCTCACAGCCCTGATTAGTCATTTCTGCACATTATGTATTTGAACATGTAGGATATGTAAAGCTGCAGCAGCCTGATCTTCAGACCTATCTTTGCATAAGTGTTAGAAACAGTTTAGTTATGTCCAAAACTAAACTGTTTACATTTAGTACAGTAAAATAACACTGGATGTGTTCTAGACCTGCAGCACCCATATTACCAACCAATTTTGATGTGATAAATGCTTCTATCATTATGTGGTGTTTTCTACAATATATAACATTCAGTATATCTCCGCTTTGCAGTATTTTTTCTTGAAGAGACATGATGATGCAATTAATTAGCGTCTCTCCCTCTGCCAGGCCTCTATATTTGATCTACTTCTTATCCAGTTTTTCTCACCCTCACTGGAAAAAGGAAACGTCACAAGTTGTCATATTTACAGACTCTGCCTCAGACATTCTCAAAGAATTACATGCAATATTTCACTCCAAAATATTAGCGATTAACACCCTCATTGTTTGTTGACTGAGTCGATAAGCCGCCATTGTTTGTTCACACTAAGATCAGGCTGTAACGCCTTGGGAAGACTCATTCATAACGCTGTATGTCCTCATGTCTGCTTGGTGCCGTTTTCTTTTTCAGATCAGATGCACTTGTGGCTTTCGAAACTCTTAAAAACAACGGCATCTGTATCAGTGTTGCACTGTAATGACCCTGTTTCAACTTCCTCGCTTTTTTTTTTTTTTTTTTTGTCCACCACTACATTTCAACCACTGAACAGTGCGTCCGTCAACAGACACACTGTAGCACATTTCAGAAACAAGGAGGCTCTGAATCAGCCTAGACTTCATCAGACTTATTATCACCAGAAATGTCCAAAAGGTTGCTTCTTAAAAACATTTTTTGTATTATTTTATGTGTATCTAGTAGTCATTTAAATAGTCCTGTTTTTTCTGGAATTGGCAATATAAATGTATAAACCAAAAGTCTTCCATGCGATGTAGTCACAGTGTGAGAAGTGAAACAACCTAATTGCAGTGCTTGGACACATATAGATGGCTCTCATTTCAGCTTTTAGATAGATGTGCATCATTTCACTGAAGTAAAAGACTTCCATCATGAACTTCCTGTTTTGACTTCTATTCTTTTTTTTGTATTTTACTTCCTTTTATTTAGAATTCCACAATTTTTAAGATATTAAAGACCATTATTTGCTATTCCCCACTCAAGCTACTTTTCATAGTAGCCTTATACTTTTTATAATGTGTGTACACTTTGCCTTATTAGTGTAAAGAGGGAATAAATATAACCACATCCTTTTGTAAAGTATGAAAAAAGTAAAGGGTTTCCTTTGAGACTCGCATCTTTTTTGCTGTTTTTCTCCTTTTTTTATTTATTGAGTTTTTGAAGACGAGAAGACTCGTGCTTGTAAAGTTAAGATGGTTAATCTGTGTTTCTTTATATTCTTGTGCTTGCCAGATTTCCAGGAGCAACCTGACTCTGTAGCCGAGGTGGGAGAGGATGCAGTGACATCTGTCGGTGCAGCTCCTCTTCCTCCTGTCATGACGGAGGAAGAGCGTCAGGAGCTGCAACAGGAGCTGGCTAAGGTCTGGAGGGAACAGGGATTAATGAGCGACGTCTCTCTGAAGAGTGTTAGAATACAAAACTTTCATCATTGTTTACTTTTATATATGACGGTTTTTTGCTTTTCTTACATTATTCTGCTCTGTTTTTAATCTCAGACTAAATCCGAACAAAATCATTTTTCTCTCTAAACCCTTTAACTTGCCTTCTTTTATCAACAGTGGTTCATTATTTAAATACTGTTGCACTTTTGTGCCCTGTTGCTCATAGGAATGCTACTCAGAAACGGCATCAACGTGTCTTTTTTTACTTTCTTCTATTTTTTTTAAACCAATTTTAGTATATAGCAGTGCTCATATAGCGCTGGGTAATTTGGTGATTTGGTGTCCCAATAATTCACAATGGTGTATGCATTTATATGTCAGGTTGAAGACGAGATCCAGACTCTGTCCCAGGTGTTGGCAGCCAAAGAGAAGCAGCTTGCAGACATCAAGAGGAAACTGGGCGTCACGCCTTTAAACGAGCTGAAACAGAACATCACCAAAACCTGGCAGGAAGTCACCACTTCCACAGCGTGAGTACTTTTACCTACCAACTTGTGAGGTTACGTCGATGCACTTTTGTTATGACTATCGGGCTTTTTGAGTTTTTGTGTTTGATTTTTTTTCTCTCTCTCTCTCTCTTTCATGCACTACTCATCTGACCAAGAAAGAGTTTTGCTTCATTGCTTTATGAAATAATAATAAAATGACTGTGAGCATGTTCTGAGATGCCTTTGAAGTATATTTTCTATTAACAGAATGGAAACCTCTTGGGTAACGGCTTTATTATATTTAAATTATTCATTATTGTTCTGCATTTCTGAACGTGCTGAAAACACAGCTAGCTGTCAGCACTACTGAGAGACGACTCCTTCCCTGCTGTGTGAGGGGAGAAAGAGATGTCAGCGCTGTTGACAGGTTGCCTCTGGCTTTTGTGAAACTGTTTGATGGGGTTTATTCTACAGGAAATGAGTGGCGTTGGGATTCTCCCAGGCTTACTTTATATGAAAAAGACATTGAAGCTTTATTCTGACCTTGACATTTCTCCTCAGCCTTTGATCCCTCAGTCTTTTTTATTACATTCATATCCTCCTCTCCTCGCCCTGCTGCGTTTCAGCTATCGGAGGACGTCTGAAACTCTGTCTCAGGCCAGTCTGAAAGCGACGGCAGCCTTCTCCAACATGGGCTCGGCCATTAGCAAGAAGTTCGAGGATGTCAGGTATGTTAGATGCCGGGTGAAAGGTTTCCTGTGAACTCCAAAAGTCCAGTGTTTATATTAAGAATGAACAGAGCTACCTTAGGCATAATTGCAAGAAAAATTTCTGTCTTTTTTTCTCTGTACATTTTCACTGAAGATGCACCAATTTTCTGAGTTTTTTTTTTTTTTTTTTTCTTGTTCAAAACCGGTTTTGGGGTTTTTCTGAGGTCTAATTTACCAATTATTTTTATTTCATTTATTTATTCCCATTACTGTGCTGCAGTAAAAGTTTTAAATACAATTGAAAGTTAAGGAATTACAGCTAAGTTCCCAACCTTTATCTTGTTCATTTTATTTAGGGATAAACTCTACACGTTGTTGGTCGATGTACTTATAGAAGGAGAATAATGGGAGTTCTTTGTTTCGGTCCAGGCACGAAAAAGGAGCACACAATCAATTTTTTCATTATTTGACCTTCTGATTACCAATCAGAAATGCTCAAAGGAAATTAATTTCCATGACTTACTGATTGGTGCATCTCTACTTTTACTAAGTGATGCACCAATCAAGCTTTTATAGGCCAATACCAATTTCTAATTGTCTTTTAGGTTTGAGCTGCCGAGTACGATATTGGCATTAGTCCACTTTTCTTCAATCCATCCATTCACTCGCCTGGCCATCAGTCCATCCATCTATTCATGATTAAGCAGGATTAAAGACGGTTTAAAAACACCCAACGACAGCTTGTTCAGAGTGGGATTCACCTCCCGTTGATCTTCCTGTGGACCTAAGCCGTCTTCTACCCCGTCATCCTTCTTCCCTCGGGATTATTGACCCACAAACAGGATTGTTAGCCCTGGTCAAAGCTGCAGTGTGCTGAGAAATGCAGCCTTATAGATCCCGAGTCCGTTTAGGGGGCGGCGAGGTAAAGAACAATGAACCCACTGCGGTCAGAGACATTTTGTGTATGTGTGTCTTCTTATTTGTGTCCGTGCTTTGTGAATGTTTCATATGTGTCTGTTTGATGAGCAGATATTCACTCTAATGCAGGGGATTAACACATATCCTCTGTGATAGCACACAATCGATCTTAATGGGATGAAGCAGGGTTTACAGGCTTTACGCACTTGGTAGAATAAATTACGTTTTGTTGTGTAGTGACGCCTGTCTCACCTTTGTTCTCCTGTTCTTTCTGTGCACGCTATGCTTTTATGCGACTTGACTAACGGCAGATTTCTTCTTCTTAATGCTGTCGGATAGTTTACAGTCAATACAACATTCAGCTAGTATGCCAGCAATCAGGTAAGGAGCAGCCTATCTAGTTGATGCTGATAACACACTAATCATAAAGATAACTTAAAGGCAACATATGTTTTTTCAACAGCTTAAAATGATGCAGTCTTATTGGCAGCCTAGTCTTGTTATGTATTTATTTTTAAAAATTTTTTAATGGGAGTGCTATAATGTAGCACACTTTAATCCAATCTTTAATTTTATGAACAAAATTTAAATGAAGAATCCATCTCTTTCATGTCCACACTTATAATTGGGAAATAAGAGGACAAGCTTTTCATTCAAGACTTATGTGAGTTTTATAATTCAGAAAATGCTGTAAGAAAACGGCTACTTGGATACACTCAGTACATGTGTTTAGCTACCAAAATAAATGTTGGACAACAAAAAACTTTTTTTTTTCTTTCATCCCTCAAATGTCTACAGTGAGAGATTATCCGACTGCAATAAATTAATTGTTGTCAATTCTAGTATTTTTATTCAGTACAGAAGGTTTTTATCCATCAATACCAAAAGCGCCAATAAGAATAGAAGACCCTACAAGTGAAGAGAAGCATCTTCTGTTTGTGTTCGCCATTGTACAGAGGTCTGAGTGTTAACTGTAAGCATCCCAACAGTATCAGCTGATATCAGCACACAGCAACACCACAGTCTGAATAATCTCCCTCAGCCAGGCTGCTGTTTCTTCAGGTTAGCAGAGGTCAAACAGAAATGTTGTCCAAGACATGGAGATAAAACCCGAGCCGCCCTTTGAAGATGCGGGGAAACACCCACCTTCAGAAACGCATCTGCATGTAGGCAGACATTCTGCTCCGAATTTCAAACTTCTTTTGGCTTCAGGGTCCCAAAGTTTCCTGCATTCATTTCAGACCAGATATAATTTCTCTTAAAAAACAAAAAAACATGTCCTCTACTTTATCTCCTCATCCCTTTTATTCTGCTTTCTTTCTTTTAGTTAGTTTTTTTTCTTCTTCTTTCATGGAAAACAACACCAAGCAGCTTTTCAGTGGAAACAGATCTGGACAGAATGGGGTCACCTCAGAAAAGGCTGCTTTGTGAATATTTGGTATCAGATATCTGGACCTCCTAAAGTTGTGCTTACTGTTGGTGTTTGCCCTGCAGTGAGCGAACGATGAGGCCGGATAAATTCAGTCTGCTCAGGTCTGTCTGTGTTTGTCAACTCACTGTTACGTCTTTTCCTCCCACTTCACAGGAACGCACCAACTTTCAAGTCACTGGAGGAGAAAGTCGAGACACTGAAGGTATTGGATTAATAACTGGATTTTGGGTTTGCATGATACGAAAAAAAAACTACAAAGTTTATTGGATTGTGTTTGTCATGTTCTGAATATCAACAATAAATAAATATTATAAGCATCATTATTTTATCAGCAATAAGCCATATTATTATTGCAAGAACAGCAACGGCAGCAATTGATGTGATTTCTTTTGAAAATAATTGGATCAGGCTCTCCATCTTTTTAATACAATAAACAATAGTGTTTTTATACTTGCCCACGAAACTCTCACAGTAAGATAGCACTGAGTAAAAATATCAAAACATTCAAGTTTTTCCACAAAAAATCTTATGCAAAAGTAGTTAAGGTACTGTTTGCTTGTTTTAAAAAAAAAAAAAAAAAAACAGACAGACAGAAAAGCAACAATTCTGCCATATTTACTTTTCCAACATGTCCTCCAGGTTTTCATCATAAACTCAGTTTTATGCACCTCTCCATGCACGGTCATGATCACAGCTGGGATTGAGAAACCCTTTAAATTGTTAACTTGCAGACTGTTTGTACATTAATCATTTTGACATCATGGAAGTCAATAACAGATTTATTCCTTCTCCTCGTTCAGACTAAGATCACCCCCACCGCTCCTCCCAGCAACCAGGACGGCAACATCCCGGAAACCACCGAGTCTTTGATCAACCAGCCTGAGGACGCCCCCACCCAGGACGCACCCATGCAATGAGACTGAGGCCGCACTTTCACCCTCTGACCTCTTTACCACCCGCACCCCCCACTCCCCGCCCTGCTCCTCTGACCAGTTTAACTCTTGTGTGCCAGTCTCCCTCTATTGGAAACAAATGCCTTCCCAGCATACTCTGCGATCGACTTGCCCGCTGTCCTCTTCCAACACACACGCTCAGTCGTTAGCTTGTTTGAAACTAAAACCACGGGATGGGTTCAGGCACATATTCTCATGTCTTTTGGGTTTATCTAGTTGGTTTAGGCTCACCGTTAGAGGAATACTTTTTTCTTGTTGCACTCCTTATTTCTTTGCCTTTTTTTTTTCTAACCAGAAAAGCTTGAATGCCAAACATGCTCCAGTGTACTTTAGTTTCTTTATGATATTAACACTCGAGTGTAGAAAACTGTGCCGTTAGAACAATTGTAGTGTACTTTAGAAATGTATTAAATGTTGGAGTCATTGTTATTAAACACGGGTGGTTTTGGCTTAGTTTTTCTTCTTGGGCCAAACTTTACCCCCCCCGAGAAATATAACATGGTGTCCCAGCAGTGAATATTAATATTTTTGTATCTTATGCTGCGCTCGGGTCGCTAGGCTTTCCGGGTTTGATACACTGTGTTGTTAATATGACTACCGACTGCACGTTTCAGATTCAGGCAGACCTTCCCCTTTCATTGTAGAGAAACCTGTCACGGCCCCCGCGCTCGGAGAGCTGCAGGAAAACGGCCAAGATCAGCAGAATAGCTCAGAGCAAACACGCCGTCAAGGTCCAGCCTTGACCTGAGGTGACAGAGAAATAAATGTAGCCTCCACAGCCAGCCAGAGTCAATATTTGAACACTAGTGCATTGTTTCTGCGAGAGCGGCAACACCCAAACTACCCATGCCGTGTAGTACACAGCGCTGCAGTAGTGTTTCCCCCTTTTTTTTATTGTGACAAAAACCAGCTTGATTGATTGATGGCAAGTATTTGTAGAAAAGGTTTCTTTTGCATTTATCAAATACTTTTTTCTTTTTTTTTTTAATATCAAAACTGTAGTTAGAGTTGGCTTTCCAGCCTCATGCTGCTTTATGTCGATTATATGCTGGAAGCAATTAAACTCTAATTTATTGGGCTTCAAACAGTGATCAATAAAACCCAAGCCGATTTCAACACAAGCTGAGGTAAAGTCAAAATAAAGGACAAACTTTTCTATTGGGCGCAGCATCAAACTGGTACAAGTCCTCCCCTGCTGGTGGATAAGTAGTACTGCATGCATATAAATCAACTCCCACTATCAGTATGAAACTGATGCCGCTGAGCTGTAAACTGTGGATCAGAGAAATCTAGTGTTTAGTGTTGTTTTTCTTTGATTGTTATCAATAAAGATTCTCATGTTTTCACTGACCACCACGTTCCAGTAATGATTTACTAACAGAGTTCAGTTTTTACACGGTCTGGAAATGTAATTCTTCAAGCACAAATAAGAAAAAAAAAAACAAAATAGAAGTATTTAGTAGTTTTCTGATCTTTATTTATTTAACAAAAATATGAATTTCTGAGGAAAAAATGGCCTACTATTTAAATCTGCAACTTCTTGTTTGGTGACCACAATTAGCTATTAGTAACTTTGAATTCAGATGCAATCCAAAATAAATTTGAATGCTAGAAGTTCAGTTGTTTTCATAAAATGAAACCTTTTTAAATTGGACATGTTGTTCCAAAACGGTCGGCAACCTCCAGTTTTGTGTTTCATAGTTTTTAGACCACACACAGATGACAACTCAACATGTCCAGACTTAATATGAAAAGTCCCAGAAGTTTGAGCCTTGAAAAGTTTAAACATTTCTAAACAGGAAAATCTGTAGGAAGCCTGCATGTCAGACATGGGGTTTTTATGTGGAGTCATATTTTTATTTCTCACAAATATTGTTTTTTAATAGAAACACAAATGCCCTATACTTGACATCCCTTCAAAGTAACCTGCCTCTCGTAAAAGAAACGCCAACCAGTGTAGAAGTTCATATTAACCTAATTGAGATGCTGTACCTTGTATGACCACATGAGGGCAACCAATCACAGAAGTGGCACCTACTTTTGATGGCTTTATTTTCCTGTTCCAGGCCAGACTGCCTGGAGCCAGAAGGCTTAATGCTGCTGCTGCTGCTGCTGCTGCTGCTGCTGCTGCTGCTGCTGCTGCTGCAGCAGCATTAAGTCACACACTCACCACTGCTGGCTGTTTTATTAAAGAAAACATCTGATGGAGACAATGTTCCTAATTAGCTTCTGACTGAGAAGAAGGAGCTCTGCATGAGAATTTTACTAAAATTTAGTCCATTTTAATTTTTCTTTTTTTTTTTTTTTACTTTCATCCTTCTGTTTCTTTTTAAATTATAATTTCAGAGTTTTTTTTTTTTTTCTTCCATCTTTCAAGTGGCAGAATCTTAAATGATGGCCAACAAACTGTGAATACAATAGTACAATGTAAAATAGATTTATAACTTAAACCCAAGTAAAGGAAAACTATTTTATTACTGTTAGAGTAAAAAAAAATTACAAATGGATGTAGCAATGAATATAATACATTTTCTTATTCTTAAAATTACTCTTAATATGACCCAATCCCCACTGCAATACACAGATGGTAATTATACTATATAGAGCATTTCTAGGCATAAAGAGCACTTTCACACACATTCATGCACAGATTGGTAAGCAATTTTGTTTTAAGTGCCTTGCTTAAGGGCATATCGACATGTGGCAGTGGAGGAAGCTGGAATTGAACTTATTACTTTGCAAGACAACTACACCACCTACTGATTCACAGTCAGTCCTAATTAATATGACAAGAAGTTTCTATAAATTAAACTTAAATAGAAGCTTAAATTAGATTCGATTTATTTTTGCCATCCCCAACAAATTAAAAATCTAGGAAATCCAGGTCTGCATAAAAGATCAAATTCAACTCAGCAAACATTAACTACCTACTGACTCCACATGCAAAAAAAAAAAACGCCGCAACTGAGAAGTCATATTTTTTTAATGTGATGGTTTCTCCCTTGCTAATACCAGCCTGGCACATCTCGCAAAAAGAGAGAGAGGGGGAAAAAAAAAAAAGACACAGGTACAATTTTTAATAAACAGCTGCCAAAAAGTCTTTATTCAGTCATAACGGTATGCTGCAGAATGAGTCTCTCTGCAGAAAGTCTAAACTGTAATAACACCAGGAAACGCGAAAAAGTAAAACACGGCTTACAACAAGAGAGATGGCAGTTTCTACACACAGAGATCACAGGAATAAAAACATTACAGTTAACAGTCAGTCAGATTCTTCTCATGTAGAAAAGGAAAATCTTCATATACTGATAGAATCCGTTTTATAATGTGGGAAAGAATATAAGGAAATGTCAGAGGTGCAGTAGAATATACATTTTGCGAAAGAGAAGGTATATATTGCAGATATTTCTGTACGTTGGTTTGATAAATATATCCGGACTGACTCAGTGTGTGACACTGACGGCTGCTAGTGTGTGTGTGTGTGTGTGTGCGTGTGGGTGTGCGTGTGTGGGGGCGTGCGCGTGTGTGTGTGTGTGTTACAGAGACGTAGACCATTTAAAATGTGCAGAACGCGAACATTCAGTTCAAACATGGCTTTGTGTGTGTGAGGTCCAAATCCCAAATGTACTATTTGGGATACATTTTGATGTTTTTTTTTAGTTTTATTTTTTTTTGGAAACTAACTGCTGAGGTAAAAGTGAGGGTTGATGCCAAACTCATATCTGAACGTCAGCTTTGCAGAGGTGGCTCAGCATTAAGAGGTCAAAAGGCGGAAAATAGTTTTATCAGTTCTAACTCACCATTTTCTTATAAAGGTTATTCTTTTTTTATATATATTATTATTCTAGATTAAGTCAAAATCTGAAAACACAATGAGAGCAGTGGTGCTGCCAGTCCTTCCTAGATGCTCTGTTCTCCATTTGACTTATTTAGGGTTTAAAACAGATTCATCAGCAGATGGATTACTATATTCCAAAGCGATAAAGCGCCGATATAAACCTGTTGAATTGGAGGCAAGCTTTATTTCTCATCTAAAGCTTTGAGAAACTAATCCAGATGTTTCCTCTAAATGTCCTTCATTCAAGACTAGTTTTAAAGATCCAAGAATTGTAGGAACAGATTGTCTTAACAGCCACACCAGACCTGGTAAAAATAAGGTTCTCTAAACTTTAGTTTAATCAACATATTAACTCCGTGGAAATGACAAACTGCTGCACCTTAAAAAAACAAAAACAAACACAGAACTATAAGTACCCAGCGCTGTCTGAAAATATCTACCCAATAATAAAGAACACACAATCATAACTGTTCAACTTTTCTACATTTTCTCACAACAAGCATCTACGGGATCAGTATTTTAGGTTGCAGAATAAGACAGAGACGTGCATAAAGGAAACATCTGGGAAGTGTGCTGTATTCCGCCCCTTTACTCTGACAACCTTAAATAAAATCTAGTGCAAGAAATTCCCTTCACAGGTTAAGACCAAGGGCCATCGCTGAGGGGAAGGGCAATCCGAATAACAATCTACTTTACTGATCCCCGAAAGGAAATTGCTTATTTGTTGAGAAGCTACTCCATCCAAAAATGTCAAACATTAGCAATATAACCATAAGTAATATAACTATACTAATAAAACCTTACAGCCTCTTTTCAGGGTTCACCTTGCCTCTCAGCCAGAAATTGCATAAAGAATAATCTAATGTAAGCTTAATTAATTATTTTTTTTTTTAGATATTTAGTTAATCCACTGTTTTGAAGGAGGGGAAAAACAAATCTTAGTTGAATTTAAAGCAATCTCATGTTGTGTTAAACTTTCTTTTGCCAACCTTGAACTTGTTGCACAGAATCCAGGAATCGGACAGCAGCGATTAAGGCCAGCTGACCTCACAGATTGAGCCCGCTATAATAAAACCCAAACTGAGCTCCCTGCTCGCTGAGGCCGGAAGTCCTCTCCATGCCTTCATGCTGCTGCTTGGAAGCAAATCTCATCAGTCCAGAGAAGCAACCAGAGCTCCTCCGCTCAGCTCTTATCTCGGTCCCTGGTTTGAGGGCGATGCTCTGCAGCTATCCATGTTTATGATGATTAGTCACACTGGCTGGTACGAAGCGCGCCAGCGGGAGGCTTATTGGGCTGATAACGCGGAGAGGTGCGACAGCTTGCGCACTGAAATGTGCATTACGGCTGCGAAAAACGCAGAAAGATTGTTTGGGGGGGGCGGCTGAGACGCTCGTGCTCACGGCGGGCTTTTGTGCGCGACGAAAAACAAACAGGAGGAAGTGTGAATGTTGCATTGAGCAGATGGGTCGTACCTCGGGAGGCCACAGGAAAGACTCCCCGTGTCGCGGCAAGGCTCGCAGCTTTAAGCAGAGCTCCTCAACCCAGACATGAGCAGCTTCCATGTCGCCCCAGGGTGAGACCCGAAGCCGCGGGGACATTTGTCAGGCGGCGAGGGAACAAACCGCTCTGACGGCAAGACATCATGTCCAAGTGCGAGTGTTTGTGTGAGAGGGTCTGAGATGGTGAAGCTCTGGAGCCCAGAGATCTTCATACGGTCCTTTTTGCATATTTATTCAGTTTTAGCTTTTTTGTTGTTGTTGTTGTTGTCACACTTGCATGGTGCAGATCTTCAACCAATATCATAATATCCTTAATATCATAAATAACCTGACTAAATACGATAATCAAGTCTCCGATGATGGTTTTGATATGAAGAGGGGAAAAAATAAACAAATTGAAAGAAAAAAAAACAAAACAATTTTTACCTCACCACAAAACATTCATTGAGATTCAAAATCTTTTTTTTTAATTTATTTTGTAAGTGGGTTGTGACAAAGACTACCAAAACAATTTTAGACCATTTTAAACGTTGACAAAAACGGTCCAAAAAAAAAAAAAGCAAAAATATCCAGTGATTGGAAATGAAATACCATGTTGATATCAGAGGGGAATGAGCAAATAAATTCAAAATTATAGGAACTCAAATAACTCATCAGGACACACGACTGGAGACAACTTCTGTTTCCAAAACGTTCTTAACTACGCTCCCTTATTTTCATCTGTTGCATTAGAAACAAAGGAGGGGTCTGCAAGCATTTTATAGCTTTTCTAGTTTCCACATCTCTTTTTGACGAAGTGAGAAAACAACGAGCCGAAGTGTAAAAACAGATGCCACAGCTCCTAATTGGACGTTTAATACGAAACATTGTCTTTTCCAGGTGCCAGGGAAAATATGTCTTAATTTATTTCTGATGTTTTTCAGTCACTCTTCCTAATCTCTATGAATGGTAAACAAATTGTTTGAGATTTTAATTCGCTTGCTTATGGTTTGGTTTAGAAGACATTTTAGCTTCTCCCTAAGAATACATTTATTCCACTCAACTGTCACCACTGCTTTCATTTGAACATTTCAGAAACACGTTTTGACTCCAGAATTCTTTCTTCTTCTTCTTCTTTTTTAAATCCTCCGTTAACGAAACGAGATCCTGAGCTTCTCAGTATGCAATAATACCCGCTCCGCCGTTCTCTACTGACTTCCATCTCTGTGCAACGTCAGATACGTTTTGAGTTTGACATTTTCCAACCCAGCTGGGTTGCACCGAATGCACTGAGCAGGACGGGAGGGAGATAGGCTGCATCTACAGTTAGGGTTGTACAGGTCAGATACACATAGAAAACATTTACATTTCGAGGCTTTCAAAGGATATAAAAAAAAAAAAAAGTCAAATGAAATTGTGCCAAGCTCCTGGAGGGCGGAGAGCAGCCTCCGACTGACAAATTACTCAGGGAGGTTTTGTGAAATCCACACGTTTCTGCTTCCCATAATGGCCATGATGGCCTAACAAACTGGAGCAGGCCAGTACGGTTCTAACGTCACAGCTGTTTAAGTCAACCAGTTTTTATCTACACAGACAGTGTAGCTTTTTTTATTTTAAACTTAAGCAAAGATGATGAAAGTTCGGATTCGTCAGCACATTTTTGTGGACGTTTTTACACCTTTTCATCCGAAATGTAACGGGGCGTCGATGGAAGGTGTCCTTTCAAAGTGCTTGGGTAAACTACAACAAAAAATAAAACCATTGTTTTTTGGGGGGGTTTTTTTCTCTTAACATCAATTATCAGCCGTGGGAGCAGCTGAAGTTGGGCTCAACACCCACACTGAGGCGACACTGGCTGTTCTCAACCCGTTCACGGTGCTACGGCACACATAAAAGACACTTATATAAAGTCACTACTTTACTTATTCGCATGCACATGCAGCATTAAAAATACTTAGACCAGAGTAGTACACCGTTTGAAGAGAAAAGTGTAAAAATCCAGTGCGACAGTCATCGAGTTCTTGAGGTCTATGTGATTTTAATTATATATATATAAAAAGAAAACAGCCAGTGAGATGATCCTGTCGGTAGAGAGGGACGGTCGCCGCTCTCTGTTGCATATTCAGGTTGAACCCCAGGGAGCTGTGTCACTAATGCCTCTGAAGGAAAACAGCTAATTAATGCTGCATTCAAAGCCAATAATGGAATCAAGGCTGATGAGAGCGGGGTCAGGGGTCAGGGGGGGGGGTTCTTTCTTCTTCCATTAAAAGCCATTAATGTTCACCCACATTCAACACTGAAAGGGAGAGGAGTCCCGCTCAGGTTCCTGTGGAAGGCGGATCATTTCACCGACTGTTTTGGTGAAGGAAGCTTCCTTGATTTCCCAAACATTCCCGGTGTGCACAACGACATCTCCTTGCACGGTGGTCTACAGAGCCCTTGCGTGAAAGGGAGAGAGAGGAGTCATGTTTGGGAAAACAAAGATGACGATCGCACAATAAACGACACGTGGAAAATTCATCGTCGTAGTAGTTGGAAAAAAAAACTACAAGTTTACAAGTTACAGCAAAGAGTAGAAAAGTCACACCCCCAAATATCTTTCTGGAACCAAAAAGAAAGGGAGAGGCCAAAACGGGTCTCCCTCTGTACACAACGCACAAGACGGATTTCTTTGCATCACAAATCTATTGACTGATAGATACAAAAAAAATTTAAAAAAGCAGAACTCAGACTAGCCAGCACCAGAAACATTCCATCGTCGTCTTCATCCGTGTGCTGCTGACTGAGCAGGCACACGTCCCACAGTTTCAACACGCAACGTGGTGAAACTCCACGCTTATCAAGGCACATTCAACACTCCTCCAAATATACTCAGACTGAAGATGATCCTGGAGCAACGACACACACAAACACACACCCCCCCACACACACACACACTTCTGGTCATGTTGTTTCGAAAACCTTGAGCACTTTGCTAAAGTTTTGTCACATTACAACCACAAATGTAAAACCGATGTGTGTCACTAAGAAATTCATCTGATCTCTGAAGTCATAAAGTTATAGCTGACCTGGAGGAATCCAATGATCAATTTGCTATAAGCTACAGGGGACAAAAGTGAAACATGTAGAAGATGCTTTGGTCAGAAGAATGCCAAAATGAAACTTATTGGCCAAAATGCAAAATGGGGTGGAAAGCTAGCTCTGCTCATCATCCTGACCGGATCATTTTCTAGGTCAAGCAAGGTAGTTGCAGAATCATGCTGTGGGGATGCTGTCCTTCAGCAGGATCAGGGAATCTAGTCGAGTTAATAGGATGATAGAGGAAGGTAAATAACGAGGAATGTTGGAAGAAAGCCGGTAAAGAAACTTAAACCTTCAACGGAGGTTCACCATCAAGACAACAAAGTCACAGCTATTATTAAATGTTATAGATCAAAGCATATTTGTATAAAAAAAAATCGTTAAAACCTCATAATATTTTCCCATCAAGCAGAACATTTGTGAACCACTTTGAGTTGATGTATCTCATTAAATTCCAATAGAACAGACTAAAGTTTGAGGTTGGAACGTGACAAAAACTGAAAGGTTCAGGTGTGGATACTTTGCAATGCTGCGTATAACAAGTGGCAGAAACGACTTTAGTCTCTGTGACTCATTTTCACATTCCTGAATAAACGAGAGAATGAAGAAAACCGAGTAAAAGTGAGAGAGAGACTCTCCTCTTTTCATCGACAGCAACACTTGCACAGGCAGCCAATAAAAAAACACAAACACACAATGACCCATAAAGATGGCAGGCGGAAAACCTGACCATCACATGACTTCTAACTCCTTCAGAGCGCCACCTGCTGCAGAAAGCAGGAAGCTCTGTGTGCAGGGAGGCAGATAAAGATGCCTCGGACGTTTCTTTATCGCCCGCTGGGAGGGGAGGCGGCTGGTTAATCAGCACCCACAGAGCCGAGAGGAACTTCCTCAACAGAACAAAAGTCTCTTCGCCACACCAACCATGAACAACGCAAACAAAGTTTTGAGAGAGTACAGTTCTGGATACTGGTGCACACTGATACTGGTTAGATATACTGCACTACGGCTTACATTGTAGCATACTGACCTATATAGGGATGATACAGGGTATATTAAGTGTCAGTTTCTTGTCACGCACAAGTGTTGTCGTGTAGCTAAAGATCAGTTACATAAACCAGGACTCCATATAAAACTGTCAACAACATGAGCTGCAGTTAAAGCCATCGCTGCCCATAATTACATTGGACACATGGCCAGAGTCCACCATTAACTCAGAAGAGGAGAGTTTTACAACACTCATAAGCACAACAGCGCAATCTTTGTTTTATTCTGCGCATAATTCACAGCTCAGCCCTTCATTAGGCAGCACAGAACAACCTGCAGCTCTTTGCAGAAAACAAAACAAAAAAATCTTAAGTATTCAGATTAATCTCGCTGGCCTTCTGATGGCACAGTTTCCTATCGTCCTTGCCAGAAACCCCCCCAACCTCCGTCCACAAGATTTGGAGGTTGAGAGATCGCTTTAATATAAATAAATCACATCAGATGCTGTTAGGCATCATTAGAAATATTTTTTGGCCAGGTTTTCCTGAAACAAAGTGAATTATTCAGGAACTCCTACATGCTTCAACATGTTCATCTGATGGTTTGGTAAAACGCCAACAGGACCTGCAATCATGGTCAGAAAAACCAATTTGTTGCAACAAAAGCGAAATAATTCAGACATTCCTGGATGAAAACACTTATTTTATTCTCTCTGGAGCTTTTGACTGCTTCACATGGTCTTCATCAGACGTTTAAGTGCTCTGTTGAGGTTTAACCATGCTATTTGTAGCTTATACTCATAATAGCCCAGATCATTCTGAGAGCTCAAGGCTACAGAATGCATGCAACACCTGCATAGAGGCCTGCAGCAGCCAGTAATGTGATTTTGGCCATTTTAAATGCAACAAAGCCAATAATATTTTAACTTGCAGGTAACAAAGTTTTTTGAGGCAATAACAAAAGTATTTTGCCAAAAACATAACACATTTTTGGCTATTTATTATATTGGTTGTGTAAAATTTTAAAAATCCTTAGAAAATGTACTGCAGCTAATAATGCTAAAGTCTATCCAACAGTATAATTCAATGTCTCCAATACGTTTGAAGAGTTTTTGCTGTTTTTTTTAACCATTGGTAAATCAAAAATAGTTGCAGTAAATATTACACTCATATTCATTTATAAAAACTATGCATAATGCAGCACTCTCTTTCCTTTACTGAAGATTGTATGAGCCAGTTGGAGGGATTGTACAAAACCTTTGTTTTTGTTAGCTTGGATATGGCAATTAACAATATTACATGTAGAAAAAACTCATGTTAAATTTCTGTTACATGCATCTGGTAGTAAGCGGTTCTAAATTTCAGGAAGAGAATAATTCTTCCAGTTAAAGTGGAGTCTTTCCTCTCCACTGTCGCCATGTGATTGCTCAGTATGGGGGATTGCTGCAAAGTTAACGACTCAGTGCAATCTGCTGGGTTTACCGGGAAGAAACCTTTTACTAAATGGTGTAATAAACTGAACTTAGCTGCACTGTACTATTACTACGACTCAGTTAGAACGAATACTTAAATTTTAATCTGCTTATACTGTATGACCACACTGAATTATTTTTGACAAATATTGACAAATTTGTGAACTAGTGTCAAATAAATAACTGACCTAGATTTGCTACATTTGCAAAGGAATTTTTAAATGCTGTGTGAATAATTAATAGCCAGCCAACAATGTAATAACTCTTCATAAGCTGGCAAAATATTATGTCATTGTCATAATCTAAAACATAGATCACAAGATTGTAACAACAAAGTTATTACGTTGCTGGCTTTATTACATTAAAAATACAAAAATGATTACTCTACTCAGTTAAAGTCTTCCTTTTTTCAAATCAAAACACGCTAAGCAATACTCAGGTGCATTTATATATTTTATACTAAAAGTCTTATTTTAGAGACGTCTCATGCCTGTACAGTCTTTAAGGCATCCGATTTTGATCCACCGATGAAGACATTGTGTCATAGATCAAAAGCTCAAGAAAATCAAATAAACAAGCCATTAATGAATATTATTCTCCCTCCAATTTAAGTGCTAAAATGTTTTACTTGTGCATTAACGCACTTCGGCGTGTCAACATCTGATAGAAAATGATCCGATTACTTTGAACTCCTGTAATCTTCTACACGTGCAAAACATTTTTATAACAAATGTGTCCTTTATTACAGTAGCATAATTTCATACTACCAATATGTGAAGATATATGTAATCAGGAAGAAAGAAATTAAGACACATTAAGAAAGTTTATCTTAAAATCACTGGCTCTGCAGACCGAGGTTGTCATGAGATGTAAACATTTGTCTGATGAACCAGATCTGAGTTTGTCTAATTATCTTGCTTAAAGACTCAGCCACGACACATTTTCAAATTTCCAACAGTGTCCACCAAGGTTTTAAACGACCATTTCGTGGTATTTAAAACTCTGAACAGTGAGCGTTGAGTATTTATCTCCATTTCTTGTCAAACCAAACTGGGATGACTTCTACTGGAAAAACGCAATCTTAGTCTCTATTGAGACCAAAGCACGCCGTTCCAGTTCAAGTCCAATGATTTTAGTGCTCTGTGTCAATTATTATTATTATTATTTTTTCCTCATCCAGTCTTGTTTATTGCCGCTCCAAACTACTCAATTGCTTTGACTGTAGAAATGGCCATGTTTAAACAAGCAGCTATTTATTTGGAGCTAATTAGTTTCCAGAGAGATTAGTCTGAAATGCATTTACCTCAGTTAATAGGAATGTTCACTTATCTTTCCCATTTTGAAGAGCGGCTAAAAGAAATCAGCCTGCATCGCATTACACATCTGAATTTGTCTCACTAAATAAGTATATTTAAATTAAAGGTGTTTTTTTTTTTTATTACATTTTTTCATTCTGAAATAATGCTACTGCAATAAAAGATGAATTTATCTTCAGGCCTCTTCACAGAGATGTGTGGAGGGCGCCGTAGATTCAGGCTGCGCTCGTCACTGATTTGTGTCCGGACACATCGGCAGGCTTCAGTCAGGGTGTTTTTTATTTTCATGTTCTCTACAGCAATATAACAATGTGTACAAAAATGGAATCGATGCGATCAGAGGGAGAAACAGCACTGCGTGGATATTTATAGCACCTCTGTTTCTCCCCCCGCCGCGGCCACAGCACCAGAACCTCGACCTCAGCGGGCAGAGGCTCGAAAAGCACCGTCAGGCTGGAGCAATCTTTGTGCCGTTGTTGACGAACGACGCTCTCGGCACTGTGAAGCAGGTCGGAAGATTCCAGGAACAAATCCTGGAGTTTCCAGAGGGGGCTGACAAATACATTAGCAAGAGCTCTTTTGAGTTTTATTTGGAACACACCAAAAATAAGCAGTGTTACATTAGCTTAACTTTAGCCAAATCTTGTAAAAACTGAAACATACTAGCGATAATGTCTTGTGAAATTAGCTGCCTGGAAATGCCGCCGCTTCGTTTATATCCAAGCTTTGCCAGCAACTCTGAGGACTGCAGGGACTCGTTCCTGGAACCTGGACTGCGGCTGATGCCAAGTGTTTCCAAACTCGAGTGGAGAAGAACGGAAAAGCACCACAGTGGTGGAGAGAAAGCAGTGGGAAGTACACGAAACAATAATTACAAATTGAAACAAACGAACAAAAAAAAGAAACATTTTCAACTCGGCTGCTAACTAAAACATATCCATGAACTCAGATTGGACCCGAGCGAAACCGGTGACACTTCGAGAAAGGTGTGCAGCTCCATGCAACTTCGCCTGGAGTTCCTTCAGTTTCCCACGCTTGGATGGAAACACAATTAGACTTCAGTCATCTGTGGGTCTGGGATACGTTTAGCGGATTAGTGGGAACATGAAGGAACACCAAGTGGGTCACACTTAGAGACAACAGCACAACAAACTGAGATTGTAATGAGTTTCCTCCTACAGCCTCCTCAGAAGAACATGAAAATAAAATGAATAAACAGTTTCTATATATTTATATGCATATACATATGAAAAAATAGTGAAAGGAAAACAGCGTAAGCTCTTTTTTTTTTCCAGCTTTGAATTTAAATGTTTCTCTTTTTCTGAAACTATATAGATTTGTCCTTTTTTTTTTTAAACAATATGTTCACATTGTACAAGGGCGAATGAGCTTTGAAATAATCTAAATGTAACGACAGAAGAAGCACAATGATTCGACATTAAGGCTGAACAGCAAACTTTTCTCACAACCTGTCCTAAAAAAAAAAAAACAGGATTCAGATGAACAGCTTGATCTATGAGCTTAAAAACAAAACGAGCATAGAGTGATACACAAGACCTCCATATATACAGAAACAACAACAAAAAGGACAAAAGTAAGAGCTACGCCTGCAGATGTGGAAGTACAGAATGATAAAATGGCAAATGCGAGTTTATCAGCTGGTGTTGGTTCATAATAACTGGTGTAAAAATGGCTGACAGAAGTGCAAACCAAGATTAGAGCATGCGTTTAAAAAATAAAAAGACACGTAAAGCAGGGCAAACGCACAAGAGGAAAAGACGAGGTGCCTGCTTCTCCGACTCTGCGTCTCGTCTTCAACACGTTTGTTTGTGGTTCACAACAATGTAATAAAGTTGGCCTCGGACCCTACGTTGCCTCTGAGCCAAAATGGAACATGAAATTCAAAGAACAGGTTTTTTTTGGGAAAAGAACATTTCTTCAACTACAATCTGAAGCTTAGACTGTACATCTGTTTGCATGATGGGAAGTGAGCGGATAAGTGCAGTGCATGGTAAACAACACCCGAGTGACCTAATAGGGTGCCGGTCATTCCACCAGTTTGCCATTTTATACTTTTTTCATTTGATTTTTGCAGGTATGAAAAAGAGCCTTCTGCCGTTGAGATGAACTTGGAAAACATAACGACCAGAATCTGATGATTTGAGCCGGATCGGCCTTGACCAGCGACAAGTCGACTGGAAATGAAAAAAATCCTCTCTCTTTCAGAGAACAGTAGCGCTACCTGGTCGCGCTGACAACACTCTTCAGTGTGGAAGTTTCTATAGAGTGACAACGTCTCGAAACTGTCTTTTTTTCAGGAGCAGTGAGGTGTTTCAAATCGTCAGAGGAAGCATGAAGACAAAAAAGGTTAACAATTAACCAATTTAACAATGTTCCAGGAAAGAAAACAAGCAGGATTTGCTAAGTGATATGCCGAGGTAACAGCAATGTTTTTAACAATATAAAGCGAGTTCTATAGTACTTTGTGATCAAATTAAAGATATCTCTTAAAAGGTAAAAAGAAAAAAAAAGTTTTTACTATGATTGTCACAATGTTTTATATGCAGAGTAACCACATTACGTTTTGAGGTCTGGGTTGCTAGACACTTCCAGCTTTCCCAACCTTAAGGTGACCTTTATGTAAATTTTTTTCCAACTTGAAACTTGGACATTTTAACTTCTGAGTAAAATTTGACTAAATAATTAAATTACATCATCATAACTGATAACAGCTTTTTCCCGTACGACAAACTGTTTTAAAATTGTTTTTCTGTATGACGATTCTTGACATGTGAACTACAGCAGTAATCACTTTAAAAGATTTTCAAAAGATTTTGCACCTACTGCTGTCTCTCTCTCACACACAGTGTGACGTCGCCTCTCATATTTATATAAACAAGTAATGACTAACAATTCACAGAAGAGGCAAGAATTAAAATATTTTGAATTCTTATACATTATTTAATTATAGTTCTCAGAAAGAACTCAAAATCTTGCAACATAGGTATCGGCATGTAAAACTTGGCAGAGGCAAGTTGGTGCTTTGTATGTGATGTATAACAATCGCCTTTGGGGTTTAACTTAAATTACTGTATTCTGCTGAAAGGAAATGTAGCTGTGTGAACAGAATAAATATGAGCAGGAGGCATTTTATAGTTATTTTGGTTTGGTCACACTTCATAATCACATTTTCTAAGAGTTTAGTGGCCCAAATAAATAACAGAAGTGCAGCCAATAGAAGTAGAGTGCTATATTTCATAAGGCAAAGATAAATTACTTAATACGAGCATTTGAGCATTTTTTAAAAATTGATTATATGTCATTCATTAACATGCCTAACTGACAGAAATCATCTGATAAATGGTTGAACAGTTTGTTTATGGGGATGAAATGCCAACATGTAGGTACAAAAATTATGGTACAAACTAGCAAAGTGGTGAACTGACCCAGAGCTCTTACAACTTTTCCCTTCACTTCTACAAAAGATAAGAACGGCGTATGCAACTATGTCGTTTTTTTTGTTTTGTTTGTTTTTTTTGCTGTTACATCTCATTCATAGAAACCATTTTAATAAGAAACTTAGTTTACATAGTGGTATAAATCTTTTCTTTAATAATTAGTGCAATTCTTTTGGTTTTCAGCCCTCCTTGCTTTTGCTTACAGATAATAAAGATGCACCTTTGTAGCATTTGTAAACAAAGTTTCCCGTTTCAGCGGTTCCCTTTGGAAAACTGCAAAATGGACTGGAGGGAGAGGGTTACTTATCTCTGCATCTGGTGAAAACATGTTGCTCTTTTTATGGTGCGACTCCAAGAGCTGCCAGGGAGTTGTTTTTTAGGACGGGTTTTTGTTTAAAATCTTCAGTTTGATCCCATTAAAACGAGAGCAGAAGCAGCATGCTTAAAACAAGAAGTAAACATGGCACAGCAACAAAAGCCCCCCAAAAAAACCCAACAAAAAAAAAATAAAAAAAAACAACCCATGAACAACATGACAGAGGAAAGAGGTTTTGGTACAAAGTTCAGAAGCTGCTGAGATGGAAGCAGCTCCATCTCAGCAGCTTAAACCCGACGTTTAAGCTGCTGGTTCTTTCACTTTGAGAATCACATCCCTGAACAACAGGAAGGAAATGACTTGAATAAGCAGGTTATTGTTTAAGTGTGATGTGGTCCGTCTGTTTTCCCTGACTTAAGTTTGCATTGATCATTCACCTCGTGTGTGTCTCTCGCTTCCTTCTCGTTCTCGCCTTTTATCCAATCCTCTTGCGTTCCCGTGGAGTGCTGAAGGAACAGGAATGATTGTGACGTCGGTGATAGAATATGACCTCAAAACGTCCAGAAATGAATCAAAACGAGGGCAAGGGTTGAAAGAAGAACAAAAAAAAATATTAATTCTCCTCCAATGTTCTTCTTTTGGATAGAAAAGTAAAAGTCTTCTTTTGAATCTTTTTATTATAACACAAAAACACTTTTTGGTCTTTGTTTTTTTGTTGTTTGTTTTTCCTCGATTGCTTCTTAGACAAGACTCTCCATTTAAAACCAGAGCTGTACAAAACTAGAAAGATGCAACACTGAACCCGACATGAAAAGATCTATTTTTACACCGCTTAGCTGCACTGGGGTTTCCCTTTCACTGGGAATGACGGGAATGGTGGAGGCAGAATTAGGAATCCTGGACAGAACCGGGACAAAACAAAAGGGAAAAAAAGAAAGAAAGAGAAGCCGCTCTGCCATCCTTCATTTGCCTCCGCTGCTGGAAGGGACTCGCTAACGTGGAAGAGGGGCCGGAGCTTGACGGATAGTTGCGATTCTGGGCTGCAGAAAGACCAAGTGCATGCAAAACGAAGCCCCCTCGCTCCACATTTCTCTGGCCGACAGCTACGGCGCCTGCTGCTGAGGCGTTGCATTGGTCGGCTGGGATCAGTCGGTGAATCTCTGACAGGCTTTCTTCCAGCGGCAGGCGGTGCACCACATGTCGCGGTTTTCCATCCCGTACACCTTACGGCACTTCTTCCCCTCGCCGCGCACTTTCCGGCTGGGGAGGTGAAAAACGGAAACAACCCAAAAAAGGTCATGATGTGGTGAAGTATACAATTAAGATCCATTGTGCTAATGTGCAAAATAATTTCCGTAACAGGCAGCAAACCGGACTCTTTGAGGTGCTTTTTTTTTTTTTGCAGATAATGAGCAGCGAGCGTCCGGTACCTGAGAGCAGTGGTCGCTCTAGGAGGGGACGAAAGGACGGCGATGGTCTGGGACCGCTGCTCTCCAAATCCCTGGCTTTTAGTGGGAGACACCTGGACAGAGGACACAGAAACTTAATCATGTGAAGTGAAAGGTTAAAGAAAGTCAACAGAAATATTTTAACGGCAAAAATTGGATTGCATTTAATTGCAAAATCTTCCCAGTGTCACATCTTTAAAAATTATTTTGAAATTAAAGTTACCAAAGCATTTTAGTAGCTTTTATTAACTTTAAGTGATCCCTTTTTCCCTGGTTGTACATTTTTCTTTGTAAATACAAATACATTTCCCAGTTTGTTGTTTTGCTACTCTGTTAAACCATTTCAAAATTCCCATGTTTCATAAACCCAGTTTTACAGATTTTTCTGCATGAGTTTCAAAAACATTGACAAAATACTCATCAGTTTTTGTAAAAAAAAATAAAAGTGTATTCTCCATTTTCTTTTTGCCTTAAAATTAAAAAAAATCATTAAGACTTCAAAACATCTGGACTAGGCTGTCACCTTTTGTAAGACCTTCAAAAAATCTAAATGATAAAACATTAGGTGAAAAATTCACCAAGCTAAGAAACAAAGACATTTTCAGATATTAAATGCATTGTCTTTAAAATTATGGAACAAGACATGAAATCAGAAAAGTCTAACATTTTTCTATCCTCATTCTGCGGGCGGAGTCAATGTACTTTGATGGCTGTATAAATAAACGTCGACATTCCCTCACCGTGTTTCCTGTGAAAGTGACGGGAGGAGACTGCCAGGAGATGCTGAAGCTGGAGCTGTTGGTGGGAGTGAAACTGGTGGAGGACGAGTTGCTGCTGCTGGAGGGGATGGACACCGGAGCTGTGGCCTAAAGGACGAGATTCAAATGTTTTAATGTTTTCATGCGATGTTGTAAGTCAAACGTTTTCTCTTCATTTCGTTTAACAGCTAATATTTCCTCGCCTGATAGGCGTGGTCCGTGTGGATGAGGTAGAGAGCGCTTGGAGCGGAGCGGCTGAGCGGTGTGGTGCCGCCGGGGTGAGGCTCCTTGGAGTCGGACGGGTGGGCGGGTCGGTGGGAGTCCGGCTGGTGGTTGAGAGGGGCCAGAGGAGACGGGGGCGGCGGTGGGGGAGAGATGACGGAGGAGGACACAGGCGACAGGCTGCTCAGCCCGTCGGCAACGGAATCCGTGTTGAGCTTGATTTCTGTGTAGTAGAAATCCTCCTCGCCGTCGCTGCAGTCTGAATCACAGTTACGCCTAAAAAAGTGACGCGTAGAGATTGAGAAAAGCATGTCAGTGAAATCTAATGTCAATTCACCCGTCAACATTAGACAATTTATCTTTCATTCTCTCCGTTTTCTCCTGGTTTCTCACTACATGACCAGGAGTTTTTATGCCAGTCCATAAATGCTGACTATTTAGCATCTGTGTGACTCAGAGAGCCACAATGAGAGCTGTGGTTAACTAAAGTTAGTGAATGCTGGTGTCTTACCCCAGGTGGATGGTGCGGATGTGTCTCTGGATGCCTGCAGTGGTACTCAGCACCTTGCCACAATTCTTCCACAGGCACTTGAACATCACCTTCATGGAGTTCTGCAGGAAACGCAATACAGAAACGTGTTAATTCAGATTAAAGTGATAATCTGACCTTAAAAGTTGACTTTTGAAGTACAGATGAAAAAGCAGCATAAAGCCGTGGATTATTGACTCTGCCACTAGCACAGACTAAAATCATTTACCTAAAACAAATAATAAACTTTAATTGATATTTGTTGCAGAACAGATATTGTATTTGGATGCAGGAACAATTAAACCAACTACTCAAGGACTAAAGCAGAGTCAATAAAGTGAAACTCTACCCACTCTGCTTCTGAAAGAAGTCCTCAAAAATCATCCAACAGCAGCCTCTTGCTGATGTTTTATGAAAGTGTATGACTATGCAATATGAAAAGACTAGATGGGTTTAACCATCTAGTCTTGGGCAAGAAGGAAACCTTGATCCTGTGAGAAAAACATGAAGGGCTCAATTTCACCAGAGAATGTAAACAAAGACCTGGACTTCTGGATTATTGTCTCTGGACAGATGAGTCTAAAAACTGACTCATGTTTGGCATAAAACAACACAGAATAAAAAAATATGCGAAGTATTTTTTTTGACAGAAATTTACTCCTCCATGGCCACAAAAAATTTTTTCTTGGATTTTCTATTACTACTATTTTTCGTTTAGCGAGTCAAACCAGGTTAGTTTCGGTACTGAAATTAAATCTCTCTATTTTCCTAAATTAAATGTGAAAAATATACTGGACATCAATATGTGAACATTTCTTTAAAAAATACAAATATTTAGGTTGTCCTAATTATTTTACTGTACAAAAGTATAATAATAATCAGTTTGGTTCATTTTTATAATTGCTGGGAACAATAGTATTTTCTCTGCTCAAACATGGAGGTCTTATGTCTAATAGTAACTCCACTGTTGTTTAGGTCACACTGAGTCAGGAAGCAGCTGCAACAACGATAAAACAACCTCTCAAACTTTGAACTAGTGATTAATCGGTTGCTCTGCTAATCAGGATGACAATTTCCCTTTACTGACTTAATCTCCATGCGCTGATTCTTCCAGGGCATCAACCGTTAACCATTTCACGACGACGGCAACCAGAAAATAAATAAGTAAAAATTGCAGACACATCTGTATTGCAGGCAGCCTTGCCTGTGGATATGATAAAAGACGAAGGTTTTAATTAGACCTGGATTGTGTTTTCCCCATTGCAAGGCAGATTAAAGAACAAATCAACTTAAAATGAGTTAAACATAAAAATAAATCTTTAGCAGCTGCAAGAACCAAACGTATGGCTGCTCTGCTCTCAAAAAAAGATCCGACTTGGTCGTCATTTATTTTTTATGTGCACACCAAAATTGTGGAGACAATAAATTATTTACATACGTTATACTGAGCAAACATGTGGTTCAACACTTATGTTACCAACAAACATACAGTATGTCTTTCTTCTGAAACCTCAAACCAGGAACATGGATTTTAAACCAAATTTCTCCTCAGTCGGAGTCGAAGCTGCTGTGTTCTTTACAACATGCTGTTTATCTGTCTGCCTTTGACATATGGGGAGATGTTTGTTTTCTTTGCCTCTGTAATTCAAAACAGACGTAACATTCCTTCAACCCTGAATCAAAAAAAAAAAAAAAAAATGAAGGAGGGCTGGGGTTGGATAAGCAACTTCACCGTGCAAACATTTGCCTCTCAAATATCCGTCACTGGATATACAAGCCACTTGTTAATCTAAACATTGTGGTGTTTAAGTGTTATTGATATTAAAGAACAGCATTTTTAATAGAAGATTACAGAAATTGCAGTGAAATTAGCTGGTTAAAGGCAGGTGAAAAAGGCCTGCCAAACATAAGATTTCTCCTTGTGCAGATGATATTTCACTTTTTTATTTCAAATCCCTATTTCAAGCCTCAATGAAACCAAAGTAAAAATGTTTCAAGACACAGAAACTCATTTGGAGGTGCTGGGGTCATGACTGGGTTTTTCCCTACAGCCTCAAGCTCCGGATAGCAACTGAAGGAATGAGATCGCCAACAGAAACGACTGAAACAGGTTTCCTCCACAAAGTGTCTCCCTTAGAGATAAGGTGTGAAGCTCAGAGTAGAGCCGCGGCTGCTCCATATCAAGAGGAGCCAGTTGAAGTGGTTGAGGCATCTGGCCTCCTGGACGCCTCCCTGGTGAGGTGTTATGGACACGTCCCAGCAGGAGGAGACCCAGAGGAAGAACCAAGACACGCTGGAGAGACCGTTTCTCGCCTGGCCTGGGAATGCTTTGGGATTCCCCCCGGAGGATCTGGCCCAAGCGGCTGGGGACAGGGAAGTCTGCTTCTCCCTGCTTAGGCTGCTTCCCCCGTGCGCCGACCCCGGATAAGACGAAGACAATGGACGGATGGATTCAGTCAAGGACATGTCCCTCGTCTCCTTATTAGGTTCTTCTCTCTCTCTGTCTGTGGATAAAACTACAGTCAAACTACTTTCACTGAACAAAAGATTTCACCCTGCACACCGCTTCATCTATTCATGAAGCGATGCTGGACACGATTCAGCCGGTGTGCTGCTGTCTTTCGTTCATTTGCTGTAATTACATCACTGGTTTCCCCTGAGAGACTGTTTATTGTTTTCATGCAGAAAGAAAAAAGCCCCTCAGAGTTTCCCTCCCTGCTCTTCTGTCAATCAAACTTTTGTTAAAGAGTCTGATTTCATTTTGACAAGATGCCCTCCCCCGGCTACACACACACACTTCATAGCAGAAATGCAAGGGCATGGCAATCATCTGTCCCCCGAGCATTGTTTTGTCTTGACTGTGTTGTGTGTTAGGGAGTGTGTGCTCCTGAAGAAACCCTTCACAGTTAATTAATCAGGGGCTTCAAGTGGTATTGTGCTGCCAAGAGAAAAAGACCACAGGAGGTGAACACAGATTATCTGCTGTGAAGCCTCACCGCTACATATACCACAGGGCGGTGAAAAACTATTTGATTTATAGAAAAACACAAATTCTACAGTCAGGCAAAGATAACCTGAGTTAAGGAAAAGAAGAGGATTTCAACTGATGGTTTTTATTTATCGAGGGTAAAGAAGCTATCCAAGCCAAACATTAACCTCAGTTTTCCTTAACAGTTTGACGGAACTGAGCATACTTGTAGACGGTAAATACTTTTCACAGCTTGTATAAGTGCATCTTCCCTTATGCTCAAACTCCTCCAAGTTCTTGTTTAACTTTTCATCTGAGACCTTCATCCATCTTCAGCTTTTCCCATTTCTAAAAGTTTTTCCACCTCCCACCGAGACCCAATCCATCAGTGCCAAAACTCCAAGAGGGGACATGAAGCCAGAATGATCTTTTGTGTTTCTCTGTTACAGATATAAAAATCATTAAAAGGTGCAATGGGGCGACTGAGAGGGAAAGGAGAGCAGTAAAAATGAAGAGTGAAAGTCTTCATTTTCACATTTTCACGCGACGAACATAAGGAGGTAAAGAAAAATTGCAGTGAAAGAGCAGGACAGGAAGAAGGAAAGGAAGCAGAAACGAGAGACAGACGGACAATCATGTCAGGGAAGCGGAACATAGCAGCACCGATAAGAGGAGGAAGCACAACACGACGTATACCTGAGAAATAATAAGTGACAGTGAGCTGTCAGGATGAGTGAAAATGAGACAAAATGAAATGATGGGTGAGAAAAAGAGCACTGTGTGTGTGCGTGTGTGTGTGTGTGTGTGTGTGTGTGTGAAAAACAGCAGTATGTTCCATCTTGTTCCGTCCCTCAGAATGTGGATCAAAATCAGGCTGAATAATAACACTGATGTGTAGAGGAGATGTCCATCTGGCAGGCGGCAACTCAGAGTTCCTGCTCTTTCGTCTTCTATTAGATCAACAATGTCTTAAAATAAAATAAAAAACACATTTTCTCTTTAATTATGCCCTCCATCTGGACTCTATAGTCATCCACACCCACACTTAACAAAAAAAAAGTGGTTTTTCAGAGGAAAAGCTGTTTTGTTTAACTTCTACACCATCTTATTATTTGGGCTTGTTTCACAGTCGCAGAACCTGAGGAACTTGACATTATTAAGTAGATACAGAATTCCTGTTTGGACATAATTGCTTAATAATGAAGCAATCTGTCTGACAGAAGCTTAGATGGAACTTGTTCAACTACAGCCCAATGATCCCAAAAAACAGCAACAGATCGCAGCAAAATGGCCGAGAAAGAAGCGAATTGAGGTGTTGGAATTACTCAAAGTCCAGAATAAAAGAAGAAACAAATGTCTGCAAATCTCAGAGCTGCAGTAATGTTGGATCGAACTCTCACTGTAAATGTTGTTTGTAGTTACTGCTGTTAAATGTGGTTGTATCAATTGATGACTTAATCACTAGCCTAATAAATATTACATGGTGGAATCTGTTGTGTGTTATGGGAAACTTTAGGATGAAGTTAAATACTTTAGAGCTTAAAAGTTAGTTAATGATCATTTTCATTACGTCCTGACATAAGGGTGTATTTTCTTTCTCCCTCTGCTGTACATGTATTTGATGTTAGGACAATAACTTACATCAAAAGTAGTTTTAATCCATTTATTTTCTTGCATTTCAGCTTTTGAGCTGATTTAGTGAACTCACCTTGCGCTTGCGCGGGATGGGCTCATCGAACAGCAGACTGCTGCCGTCCTGCTCGTCCAGACTCGGGTCCTCCACCCCCGGCGGGTTGGACCCCACGCCGCCCACGCTTGGCACACGGAAGGGCTTGAAGCTGTCAGCTGAGAGCGGCGGCGAAGGCGTGGACGGATTGGACTGGTCGCTGGGCGCGGACCAGCTCCAGTAGCCTCCTGAGGAACTGTTGCTGGAAGGGGTGAAGGGTCCAGCGGAGCCGTTGTCCTTCCACGAACCGCTGAGGCCCTCTGCGGAGGTGGACGTGGAGAGACGGAGGAGGGCAGGGTGGTGGGACGAAAAAGGAAGCAGGATGATACAGCAATAAGACGATGGAAATGGCTTGAGATTTTTCAGAGTGCGCTCTGGATTGTTTTGCCACTAAAATGATAAAAAAAGTTTCTAAATTTGTAAAGTTATGGTTGTTCCCCCAAAGTCTTGCAACAAAAATTGGTTCTTCGAATTATTGGCTCACAGGGACATTTCTGATTTTATGTTTACATCATGTATTCTATTCCACTTCACAAAATAACACAATAAAGTCCAAAAAAGCACCCAGAAGTTTGTTGTTCCAACTAAACAAAACATGGGAAAGGAACACTTTTGCAAGTCGTTGCGCTTTACATGGTTGACAAACGGAGGAGAGTCATGTAAGTTCAACTTCATTTCCACTTCACACAGACGGAGCCCGAACCTATACAGTTAACTTCCCCGTTCTGTGATTCCACCGAGACAATAACAAGGTCTTGCTTTTATAGATCAAAGAAACATTTCCTTTGAATACCAACTACAAAAGACATCTCATTTTAGCAAAAAGATATAAGCCGGGTGAAACGTTGAATATCTGCGTGTGTATTTAACAGAGTTAGTGAGAGAGACCCAGTTTTGTTCAGTAAACAGCTTCCCAGCAGCGAATCTCTTCTCTCATACTTTTACTTTACCGCAGTAGTACTTTACAAAGACTTCAAAGCATCTCATCTTTGATGTAAAAAAAAATATGCATTTATGTTGGAGGTGGAAAAGTATAATAAGCTAAAATTCAATTATTACAAGTACATTTTCAAGTAAATGTCAGCGTGAACGTTCATCTAACATCTGTTGTTGCTTGAGCCTGCTGTCTTTTGTAAAAGCTAATTGCACATTTTCAAATGCATGGGCGGGGATGTGACATCTGCATAGAAACAGCCACTTAAGGCTGGGATCTCAAATCAAGTGACGGATATATGTAGAGACTGGCGTCATGCTTGGCTGAACGGACAATCTTGTGGTGGCATAAATGGAAAAATTAAAAATTGCAGCACATGTTTACATTTTGGATTCCTGCCACTGTGGTGAGTGGCACAGTTCCAGCATGTGTGTGCTTCTCCGTGAATTTTCCCAAATTCAATGATGAAGCAATCCAACAGCACAGCAGGCGGTGGTAATCTATCAACCAAAGCTTCTGCGTGCATTCGCAAGATAACAGCTGTGAGGGAGGGAAAACATCAGCACGGAGAGGAGCATACAAATTACTGGGTCGGTGTGAAGCAACCTCTCCGTGTTTTGTGGACGCGGAGACTCCGCTTTGTCTAGAGCTGCATTTGTCGGACGTGCAACTCACCGCTGACTTTGACAGGCGGACTCCTGACCAGCGGGCTGGTGGAGAGGCTCGTCAGCACCATGGCGGCCGTCACTTTGTCCATGTCCACCTCCTCCTCTGACCGTCTGTGACACAGAACAGAAATGGAAGAAATCATGAGCTTCTTCTGATTCCAGATGGTTTATGTTGACCATGAAAACTTATTTGAAAACTTTTTCAACACATGCTATAAAATTTATCCTATACAATTAAACTATGAAAAAAAAAATCTGAGAGAAAAACATAAAAAATGAAGGCTGGACTTGAGAGTGATGATGAAAAATAAAACCCGAAGATTATCTCCAGCTGTCTAGCTAAGACTTGAAGGTTTTGAGTCAAGATATCACTGTTAAAAATCAACATAGTTCCACCTTAGGAATAGGAAAACCACAGCTTGATGCTGCCGTCTCTGTGTTTCACTGTGGGGGTGTGGGATCGTTTTGGTGATGCTTGGGGAAGTTACTGTGAAATTGTTTCTCAAAATTTTAAGTTTAGTTCTAAGAACCACATCTGAATGTTTAATTTAGAAAGAAACCTGTAGAGCTACACAATGTATCAAATTGCAACATCACCGTGTGCAATACTGCAAGTGCAAAGAACTCATTGGATTAAATTTTTGTTATATTAATCTTATACTTATGATTTCTGGTCTGTTTATTCAACCGCCCTGAACGCTCAGACTGCACGGATATTTTAGTGGCTACATGTTACACTAAGGACATTAAGATGAAGGAAAAGAATAAAAAAGGGACAGGAAATGTTGGGCTATTTACAATTATTTCCATCATTTTAATATCAGTTGTATCACATTTCCAGCTTTTCCTGAAATCATGCATTATACTGATAATTTTAGTAAGAACGCCGACTTCAAAAAACACAATGAGTGCTTGCGTTTTTCACGTCCTTCAGCCAGATGTTTCAGATAAGACACAGACCCTGTGGCCTGCAGACTACTGCACTGTCTGCAACATACGCCACTAATTACATTCAAGTGTTTGTTTTGTTAAGCCCTTTGTGAGCAACTGATGCAATCGCTCAGACCCCACTGGAAATGTCCAAGAGCCAGGATGTGGTATTTTGAAGAGACGAAAATAAATTATAAATATTTTCTTTGTCTAAGTGAAATGCACAAACTGAAGCCGAGTAGATGGGTGTCTTAATCCTGTGGCATGCACCAGTCCTACGAGTAAAACACAATCTGTGATCAAAAGAGATGTCAATACCTTCATCACTGATGCTCTCTACCTGAGCTGTAATCTCACTATTAATAAGACAAGCACTGTGTGCTCAAACACGTCGGTCTTTGATATTGTGTGGATGTCAAACCATCAAACACAATCCGTGGAGGAACATGACATCAGCCACCTCAGATTTTCATAACAGACGAGTTAAAAAAAACAAAAAAAAACAACAACCGCGTCTGTACTGCGACGTGTACAGTAGGAGCAACGTTGAAACGAACACCCTGTTGTTTACTTGAATAAGAAAACTCCAACATAACCAATCCGATTTGTGTAGACCAAACCAGTTTGAAATTGCAACCACAATAATTTACTGACTTGCTGTGGTTGCACTGGTCATATCAGTGGTAATCATTTACTCCAAACATGGCGGTTCATAATTTTGAACATTTAAAGGAAGAGCCGCTTTGAACCAAAAATGGCTCAAAGTGGTGAAGAAATCTATTTTCAGAAGAAAACTGGATTAAGGTGTGTGACTTCATAAACACATATGTCTGAATATATATTCTAGGTGTTACTAAGTGGATTTTCAAGATTAGTAAAAATTTATTCAATTAAACAAATAGTTGATTAGGTTAAGTTTTTAAAATACCTAAATAAAGAAAATGGATTTGATACTTGAGTACATGAGTTTCCATTTGAATTCTATTTGTATTTTTTTAAATCAGAATTTCAAGAATAAATGACAATGTTTACTTTGAAAAATAAGGTAAGCAGAATGTTTTGATTAAACAATAAATTGGTTCACTGGAATCTTTAAAATAGAAAACTCTACAGCAACAAATAAGGGAAAAAATGCCATTTTGTCTGACATATATGGCAAAAATGTAAGCATTTTTGTGACTTGGGCTCCACACATTTTTTTTCAAATCATCAATATTTGGAAAACAACTAAAATATTGTGACCTAATATTGAGTCAAAAGCAAACACTATTAAAAAGTTCAATGTGACGCAAAAGGTTTATTTTTCATAGGCTTATGCTTAAATGCACCTGAAAATGAATAAAATATGAGTTTCAAACTTTACAAACAAGGATAAAACACCAAGCTGAAGTCGTAAACAAGCAATGAAAGCATCTCCTCCCACTGTGAGAAAAGGCTGCCCTTGAACACACACTGAGGATGACCTCCAAGTGACAGCTTCAGAGAACTTGTTACACCGTTCACAAAGACTTCAGCTTCAATGCACAATGGAGCCATTTATTTATTATTCAAGGCAAAAACATGCCAGAAAAAACTAGCATGTACAGTGATGTGTACAGTTGTATTTTTTTACCATTAAACACTTCTGGTTTAAGGTTTGTTGGGGTTTAAATACAGATGAAACTGGCATATTACATGATGCTAAAATAACTGATTAGAGCGAGCATCACACTGCCTGATCTGCACTGAAGAGGTGTCTTTTTGCTTCTGTTTGCTCCACTCGAACCTCTGATGGTCACCTTGTGTGTTTTTCCAAATGTATTTATTGGGCTTTTATTTTGGCAGCCTGAGCTTCAGTGAGAAATGAGGGTCTGTGTTCCCTACTCCAGAACTGAGGGGGATTTCCAGAGTTCCCTCCTAAACAGAAACAGACCTCATAGGGATTACTGTCAAGAGCTACTTTCATTTAAGGCTAAACAGTTGAAGCTAATGTTCAAAAGATTCCTTTAGAAAACAAGGTTTTGTGTCCGTTGTCATTAAAAACATGTGCTGTGGAAAAACAATACTGCGGCAGAAACAATAAGTCTGTTCTATCAAACTAGACTTATCAAGTGCCACTTAAATCGCAGCTTTGTGGTTTTTTGCTTTTTTTTGGCTTTTGCGATTTTTCATTGTTTGGCAAGTGACTTCTTTCAGGTAAGAAATAATACAGTCTGGCAAGGGGTTTTATGGGCTAATCATGAATAAATGGTTAATAGTTGTAATCTTCTCCTTTGACTTTTTGATCAGGAGTGTATGGATTGGTCAAGCATCAACTGGAAATCTCTACAACGGCTACATTCTTTATAAACACACTTCCAGAAATCCAAACTTGTTTCTGGAGAGAGTTGAACTTCACCAATGTTTCCCTTTGTCACCGATTCTGGTCATAACCTTTATGGACAACATTTCTAGGTGGAGTCAAGGTATTGAGGGGATCAATTTTGGTTCTGTTGGCTTAATTAGACTCCAATCTCCAGCTTTCCCTGGAGAAGTTCACAGCCAATTATGAAGCAGCCAGGATGAGAATCAGTACAAAATGTCCAAAAACATTTTCCTGATCCATAAAATAGTGGCCTGTCTTCTCCAACTTGGACATAAGGTGTTGTTCCAAGTGAAGGAGTTTAGGTATCCCGGGTCTTGTTTAAGAATAGCGGAAAAATGGAGGAGGGGATCGATAGGGAGATTGGTGTGGCAAATACAGTGATGTGTAAGCTGTACCAGTCTACAAAGACAGAGCTGAGCCAAAATTCAAAGTTCTCGATTCATCAGATAATTTATGCTCCTACCCTCATCTATGGCGATGAGCCCTGGTAGTAAAGGAACAAGATTGTCAATACAAGCGATCAATTCAGTTTCCGCTGCAGGGTGTTTGGGCTCTTCCTTAGAGATAGAATGAGAAGCTTGATCAATTAGAAGGGGCTCAGGGTTGGGGCTGTGGCCTGGGAACGCCTTGAGATTCCCCCGCAAGGGCTGGCCCAAGTGGCTGCGAGAGGGAAGTCATAATATCCCTGATTACTCTGCTGCCCCTCTGACTTGAATCCAGATTAAGCTCAGGATAATTCATGGATTAATGGAACTTTCCCTCTAAGTTTTTGATCAGAAGTGTAAGGATTCTCTTAAAAAAAAACAAAAAAAACCACACACTTTCTGAAATCTGAAAGATTGAGACAATGAAAACCTTTAGTCTTCCACAAAATATGCCTAAAATGTTGCCCTCTGTCTGGTGTAGTTTTGTGAATAGAATGTAACATTACGCCAAAAACATAAATCCATAAGGAATAGTTTAGGAAATGGGCATAAAACTGTTTGCTGACAGGCCCGCATGAAATAAAGATGTTGTGAAATGAAAACGTGTGGATATGAAAAGGCAGTATAAACTGATAAAAGTTAAATCCAACCAGAGCTGGTGCATAAAATAACAAAAGATTCATTAAATGATTTATTTTTCAAATCACTCGTTCATTTAATGCATATAAGCACATCTGCTCTGCAAACATAATTCAAGTTGCAGTCAGACTCCTAAAACCTAGCATCTCCTCATTAATACTTCAGTTGTGATTGAATTCCATAATTAAAAGCTTATTTACATGGGCAAAGCACAAGCTATGAGGGAAGAGAAAAAGAGTGTTGGCCAACAAAGAAAGAGGCTCAGCCTCCATTAGCTGATGGCTAATTTATAACCCTTTCTGTTGCTAAATATGATGTCATTACAGCTTGCACATGAATCAAGAAAGGAAGCTGCACACACAGCTGTCACTTTTCCCCATAACCCCCGCCCCGCTTCGCTGTAAAACGCTGTCCTGGTCACCTTGGGAGGACATCAACTGACTGCAGATATTATCTCCACCGCAACAGTGTCAGAAAATAATTACTGAGAGATTCGTCTGTCTTGAAAACCAAACGAGTCAATCTTAGGAAAACAGATTAGGAAGACTAATAATTAGGATGTGATGTTTTGAGAGAGGGGAGAGGTGTGAAAACAAAAATCCCAAATCACATCATTAGTGGTTTTATCAAACTTAAACTGGTTATTACGTATTTAATTAACAAGCATGTGTGTTTGATGGCACTGTTAGGTGCATCATACATGGGTAACAGGAGGTGGTTAATGTATTGTTAAGTGAATTCTGAGAAATGAGTTTCATTTGTTTGAATTTTGGAGTCAGTGTTTTAATCTTCTCACTTTAATCATCTGCAATAAAGCGTGTTCTTGGATCTGACCCCCGAGACTTCCTGAAAGGGACATTATCCAGGATGTATATGGTGGCATTAACACATCTCTGCAGTGGGTGTTAAGAGCTTGTTTACTAAAGCAGATTGTACGAAATAGATCCATGTAATTTCATCTTGCTGCAGGCTGCTCATAAATAGAGTAAAATTACACATGAGATGCTGTTAATGTAGTTACAGTCAATGAAAGACTGACAAGACTTTCTTTCTCTAACTAAAACACTTTAATTTGAAAGTGTGCTTTTAATGTACTGACAGCATTCAGAATAAATGATCTTTAAAACCTTTTTATATTTTTAACTGCATCATATTTGACCTATACACTGCACAGAGTACCACAATTCACATAAAAAAATATTTTCTCTTTGCTCACGGCTCTCAGGGAAAATATTTTCAATAAAGACAGAAAGGCAGCGTATAGACTGAATCTGAGCCTAATATATTTTAATGAATAGCTATTTCTTTATTCGGGGATAGAAGCATAATGGCAAAATACGTTTAATTTGTGTCAACACTGACAAAATAAGAAGTACAACAAACACGTAAAAGAAAATAAAGGCTGAAAGTTGTCATATGTGAAAAGTTGACCCGTAACAATTACCAAAAATCAACCTGCAAATAATAATCAATCATTTAACTGACCGTAGCAGCTCCACACAAAATCCTGTCAAGCAGCAGCAGAGTTAAAAAAACAAATGGGATGATCAAATTTGATCAATGTTGTTCCCTTTTTGACAAATAGAGAGAAACAGTAGGAGGGTCGTGTCAGAGAGATGCTGATCAGCCGAAAACTCCCACACAGCTCTTAGGCGAGGTTTCATCAAGATAAAACAAGTGAGGCCAAATGTGAGAGGACAAAGGTTGAGCTGGACTACAGCCTTTAAATTAAAGAGTTACTGTGTGTTTCATCTACCTTCCTGATCTGATGCATTATGCAACCCATTAATTATAAAAATAATTAATGGGTTACCAAACATAACCCATTAATGATCTGTTTAGACAGAAAAAGTACTGTACAGTAAGTACTGTAAAGTCTTGAAATTGTATTATCCCACTGTCAGCTGATTTGATGTTTGTCCTAATTTTGTTTCTATATGCAAATAAGAGAGCAAAGTTATCTGAAGCATCCTGGCACATGATCCATCATGTCTGCCAGGACGTCGACTGCAGAAATAACTTAAAAGCAAAGAATCGAGGATCAGCAAATCTTTCTTATTTCTTAACTGATGTGAAAAGCAAATCAGCATGAAGAATATCTTGTTCCATATTTGTATAATTGTAAAATATTAACATTAGTTTAATATCAGTATTGTATGCATCGTTTTATTTATGCCAGTTCTTAATTTTTATATTTCTGCTTATTTGTATAAGTTACAATTTTTATTTGTTTACTTAAATTGCAACATACAACTATTGACTGATCTCTATTTGTTTTATTCATTTATTTATTGGCATTCCCACTTATTTAGCTGGTATTTTATAAATTTTTACTGCTACCCATTTATTTCATTACATGATTATTTATTTACATATTTACTGACTGACCACTAGCTATTTATTTATGTTGATCAAGTACCCATCAAAAGAATTTACAACTTCTCAGTTTATTTGAATGTATTTTTTTATTTAATTTATCTTTCATTTATTCCTTTTATTCATTTATTCCCTTTCGTATTGATGTACGAAAGGGGAGCTTACACACTTATGCAATAATATTCTTCATATTATACAGTCATGTGTCGGCAACAAAACAGGAACACATTTTAATTGTGCAGATCGAGATTTTAACCCAAAGCAAGAACTAGAGGCAACAATAAGTAGAAGAGTTTTTAAAAAACATAAAAGCAAAAAGAAGAGAAATTCAGGAGGGATCTCACTACCATAAAAAAGTATGAAGATCACAGATTGGTGATGAGGAAAATCCAAGTCATGTGCTAGACCGGGCCTGAAACTATGAACCTTTAAAGTTAAAATGTGAAGCAGCGGAACGTCACAGTTGGTGAAATTGGTAAAACAACAGCTCCCTCTTCAGGGGTTCTGATGAGTTTGGTGGGAGATCTGGATGTTTGCCAGCCTGCCACTGAAACATCTGTCTGCTTATCTATGCCAGATGTTTACATTTGTTGTACCTCCCCGCCCAGATGTGTGTATACCTTTTAAAAGACGGCACAAGTGAAATAAATGCAGCAAAGAAGCTGTAAGAAAATAAGTGAGACAGAAGGCGGGGTTGAGGGTGTGTGTGTGCGTGTGTGTGTGAAAAGGGCTGAAGCCGAGTCCCCACCATTGTGTGGGGACACAGTGTCAAGTTTCAAGCAAAACACAGAGCAGGGAGAGAAAATAACAGGAGTTCATGTTACTGTGACTGTCTAGATTTGACAGATAAATGGGGAGCCAATGAAATGTAGAGTTGAGGTTGATTTTTCCACCATGTTTTTAAATTAAAGTGGATAGTGAAAACAGAAATACATGTGGTCGTATTTCTTTTATAGGTAGCAAAATATATATTAAAGAACAATAGTTGGCAAGATAAACTTGGGTCCTGGTCCAGTGTTCTTCGTCACAGTGCCTGCTGCAACTGTAAATACAGTACATCCATTTAAGCTCATAATCCTTTGTACACCGGGGTGATTTATATTTAAAATTATTTTCATTCCATGAAGAAGTTTGTTTCTGATAAGAAATGAGACGTCTGAAGTTTAAAGGCATGTTTGCTATTGCTATAATCTTCAGCTCCATCCACAGATTATTTATTACTGTAGGTCATGAGCTATTTTCTTGTATCCATGTCCTGATGTTTGACCATTTTTCTTCCTTTTATTGCATCCTGTTATGTCTTTCCCACTTTGATGAGTGTTTAAGAACAAAGTAGAAAGAAAAATGAAGTCTTAACACAAAAGTTATCCACATTTAGTTCATAGAAAGTATTAGCTGGTAAAATGGTGCTAATGATTTATAAAAATAAAATGAGTTCTGGAAACTTTTCCCCCAATGAGTAAATGTATTAATTGCAATTTCTCATATTTTACATGACATTTTACATAAATGCAGTATTAGTTCAAGTATTTGTCTTGTGTTGTTTACAGAGCCTTTTGCACTACTTTGGAAAACACCAAGTTGTCTGAGCTTTGTCCAATTTAATGAAAAAAATGTCTTTTTTCATTAAAGAGACTTTTTAACATTAAAGAGACATTTCATTAAAAAGTCTCTTTTTATGTTTTTATGCATTTTTTGTTCATCTTCTGTTATGAAAGTGACTGAAAGTTTTCTTATTTCACTTTAGATGATAAGAGTCATCATTTAGTTTCCCTTTAGGTTAAATACAGTATTGAATTGAAATAAATCCAGTGCTTTTTGGAACATTAACTTGTTCTGTCAAATGTTTTCTGCACCTCACGGTCACAAAAACTTTTGTTTTAGAATAAGGTCACACTATAAAAAAAATAATAAAATATTACACAAAAGTACACTTTGTCTGTCATACAAAACTATTCTGAATATTTACCAGATTACTTTTTTTATTTTACATTCAAGTTGGTTTCAGGTCAAACCTGAAGAATCTGGAAAAACATTCTTCATTTTTAGGTCACAAGCTTTCAAATTACACTAAATGTAGAAAATGAGAGACATCAAAAGGAGCCTCTACTTTGCCAAATACAGAATTAGTTTCCCGCACAAGGTAAAGAAACTTTTTAATTTAATGTAAAGTCAGGAAAAAAAAATCTAAAGAATTTCTAAAACAATCCTAAAATGTATTTTTTTTTTCCTATGCCTACAGCTAACTTTGTCCTAACTCTGGCTAAATGGGCCATGGTCAGTCTTTGCACACACAGCTATGCACACAGTCTGGCAGAGCTGGTTTCCATGTCACCCAGAACACTATCAATCATTTCTAATAAAGGCAGCTGAAATGTGGGGAGGGTAACAGGAATCCCCCTGAAACACAGGCCAGCGCTGTTGAGAACACCCGAACTTCTCTCTCTTCTCCAGCTCCTCTTCCTCCCTGCACCCCTGCTGGACTCACTTTCTATAATCTCAGGATCTTTCATGCATAGCAAACCTTTTTCCCCCTATACACACTTTGTGCTTGTTTGACATATTTGCCACAGATCAGAGCTGTAGACAGTAAGAGAGAGAAACTGTGTTTATGAAGAGCTGGGAGAGCGTTTTGGTTGGCTTGCTTCTTTGATATTGCTTAATTCAGGGAGGCATTCTCATATATAACAATCGCTGGACTATGCAGCCTGTTTCTTTCTCAATAAGCTCTAATACATCTGAAAGCTCTGATTTCTATCTGTCACATAAACAGTATCAAATCAAAGTATATTTGCTTATGAAACCCAGCTAACAACCATGAAAGGTAGATGAGTCTAAGCAGAAATATATCCAACTTCATTCAAGGTTTTAGTAAACAAAAACCCTTTCAAACACCAACATCCAGTCTTAAATACATAATGTGTTGGATTTAAACATCACGTTGCCTCAGTTTTCTGTTATATATCAAAGAAATTGCTATGCATAATATGTCATATATAGGCAAAGACTGAATGCAAAGTCTAGAAAAGCACTGCCAACAGCTGCAGGGAAGTGTTTGTTGTAAATGTGAGCACATGACATGGAGGGAAAATGGTTTTATGGCTGCACCAGGAATTTTATGGCACAAATAGAGAGTGTGTTAGATGTATATTTTAGCTCTGTCGTATATTTATATATTTATTGTTGCTGGTCAAATAACAGCATTCACATGCCAGTATTTCCTTTAACATTATAGTTAAATATCAGTATCTATATAACACCAGATCACAACAAGTGACTTAAAGTTGCCTTTACTGTAGAACAAGTCCATAACTTTGGTGTCTACGTACATTAGTCTTCTCTTCTCTTTGCATCATTATATAACATACACTAGGGTTGTGTCACCAGCACAATAAAAATTCTACTCTTTCAAAATAACTAAAATACTTTCCTTGTAGTTAAAAGTCATGTTAATAAAATGCCATAGAAAGTTATGGAGTGAGTAGAGATGTCTCTGACTTTCTAGAGTCCCATATGGCTTGATGTTTTAACATGTAATACCCATTGAGGATCTTTTGCAATGGGTTAAAGATCTATTGAGGTTCTTTAACCCATTGAGGTTAAAGTGGGGACCCCACGTGGGCCTTTTACTCTGCGCACAGTCCGGGCAGAGTTGCATTGACCTCACAGGCGCTTTTATTAGCTTTTTTTTTGGTTTGGGGAACCGACAGGCTGACATCCTATTGACAGGCTATTGATTCCCCGTTGTCCGACCGTGACATCTGCTGCGCTCTTCCTGAGTGTTCTAAGACTGCAAGAGGATTATACAAAATTAAATTCTTCCCAGTAAAAATTTATATTTCAAATATCTACAATGGCATTCTATCTATCCACAAGTCACATTTCAACTATGTCGAACATAGCTTTTTTCTAGCTAAAAAATAAGGGATTTAAGACAATTATAGACTTCTTCATATCAGGACTACATAATATCAAGAAAATATTAATTAAAAACTTAAACACCGATATTGATTAAGATAATAATTTTGTCCATGTCTCTGTGTAGTTAAAAGTGCTTTAGATTTTGACATGTTTACAGAGATCATGTATTGAAAGCCTCCACTACAGACTACGTATAACTTCAGAACAGCTTTATCTTCCAACCCGTAACAACATATTGATGCAGCTGGTCTCCAGCATGGTGGGACATGAGCAACAGGCATCTTTTCCCCTCACTCAGACACTAAACTGTGACCAAAACTGGTTTCTTTCAACACTGACAAAGGGGTTCCAGGAAGAAATGTCAGGATACCCCCATCCAGACTTGATACATTGTACTATAACTTGTAAGAGAGGTTGGTTTTAAATTACAGTACCTATGGGACTCAGTGAAATTACTACCATAATATAATCTAACACTAACTTTGTAGTTAAGTGTGGAAGCAGAAATGCCATTGTTTAATTTGAACTTGAATTTACCTCAGTGTTGTAATTATAATTTTTAATTTGAAAAATCTTCCTGTCAGATTCTTGTTTAAACAAATCAACAAGACTAAGCTAATAAGTCATTCTACTGAACTTTTGAGGTTCGGTAACCTCGTACTGTAAACAGGATAAACCATTCTAATGAAACTGGGATTGCTTGGTTCAAACCACAGCAGTACTTTGTGTTGGTCTATGACATATCTAAAAAAAATAAAGAAAAGAAAAAAAAGAGAAGAAATGCACTAATCTCGCAGCTGCAATGTGAAAACATGAAAAACATCAAAGGGCACGAATACTTTTGCATGATACTGCATGTTATTAAATCTTTGTTTTGTTTTTCTGAGGACGATAAGTGAGCGAGATATCTATTGTACCAACTCCTCTCTCCTTGTACATCTAAATAATCCCTTTTTTGTAGACACAAAACCACACCAACACGTTCTTCTTAAGCCATTTAAATCCTGCACACAATCTCCTGCACTAACTACAGGGTATTATTTATTGAATTTGCTTTAAGCACTCGGTCATGAATGGATAACAATGGATGATGAAGCCATTATGGTTGAGCAATATTACTGAGAGCCACACTTATGGTCAGCAGGTTTTAGTTGGCTTTCTATAAAAATAAACTCAAACAATCACTCAAAGATTAGACACAAAAAACAAATGACTAACTGAAAATGTGAAGTTTTTAACAACTAGCAGACAGTTACAGCTTAGGCCCTCGGGTAAGAGAAGAGATGTGACACGATTTAGCTGTAGACAAACACACTTTATATGTCAGTGTATGTTACTACTGTATGTGTTTACACAGTCCAAACAGTGGACCAGATATCAATGTTGTTTTCCTTTGTATTTGTCCTTTCCTGTTGTGCGAACAGTGAGCGCTCCTCCATTTAGGAAACAGACAGATTTGTTAACGTTCTGATACACAAGCAGCCTCTTTCTGTCATGCACCTCTTATGATGCACTGTAAAAAAATAGAAATTACCCCCCCTCCCTTACTGTCTTTTAGCCATTAAATTAATGATAAGGTCACACAAATCTTCAATATCAAAGAAAGCAAAGACAAAAACACACCCCTCTTTCCTGCTTTTCCACTAAGCCCATTTCTTTTAAATCTAATAAGCATTTTCATGCCAATCACCCCTGGGAGATGGAATATGCACCGACAAAAAGCCACCTCAAACACCTCTGCTCCTATAAAATTGGAAATTAGATTATATATGTAAACAAAGATGGATGCACAGGGGAATAGCAATGATTTCTACTTGGACTTACCAAGTTAACTTAATAAATGCACCAAGAAATCGGATTTAAAACGCCTTTCAGCTGCCATTTCCCCCCCAACATTGCCATAAAATAAAAGGATTTTTACATCATCTAAGCAAAGTATCTTTGAGTTGCACTGACTCTCTCGTGACCTTACCAAGTGAGTGAGCATTAAAATCTACCTATTACAATATTTGAAGGACATCTATGTGTCATTCATGCTGATTTATAATCTACACAAGAACCTTCTGCGGTAGTCAGAACTTCTCCATAACAGCTAGAAATGCTAATCATATATCTTTTATCTGTCCATGTATTAGAAATCTTCAAAGAATATTTTAAGACTTGAGATGTAAAAAAATTATGTTGGGTACACATTTTTTCCAATCCAAGTTATCCCAAGTAGCTGGAAATTACACTTTCTTTCCAGTACTAAAAGTTGGACAGTTATTAAAATTCAATTTTAATCCAAAAGTACAAATAATAATAAAAAAAATTCTGACTGATGAGACAAGAGTTGCTCAAATTATTTATGGAAACAGAAAGTAGACCATACAGGAAATGCCTTCTAAAATATCATTTATATTTAAAGTTTTGTATGTTGTTTTCAAACAAAAACATTATTTCACATTCCAGGGTCTCTGTTATAAGCCTGGCGGGCCACCAGGCTTTACTTGTGCCCCCACCAGGCTTAGCATTGTTAATTTATTTTAGTTTTTTTTAATGATTGCCTCTTTAAAAGACTTTATAGTTGGTGTTTGGGTATTAATCTTCCAGTCTTCCAATAACACATAACCATCAAGTGATATTTTCAAATCTCCTGTCAACTATAAACATGTTTTACCTCAAAAACATGGCGGGCAGCTGGATGACTGCAATAGCAACCCGAGCACCAGGCTTAGCAAGTTTTCTGGGGGAAACCCTGCATTCTGTTTCTACTATTAAATTGTGGAAATTGATAATATTGATTTTTATTCCTATATCACAGCCCTCATGCCATCATATTTAAGGTTTAAATGTGTGGGTTGAGTGGGAGGATATCTACATCTGAGCAGACTTAATAAATTATATATATATATATAAACTATAAAAATAAAGAAATACATGTGTGATTTATTCAGAGTCCATGTATTCTTCTTAGATTTTCTTTTATCTCTAATGTAGACATTTGAGGACAATGGACAAGCCAGACTGTGAGAAGCAATGGTTTTATTCATTCAGATGAAGCGATGGTAAAGCGTCTGAAAGAAAACTGTTTTCACATAGTGTGAGTTTATTGAGGAAAAGAGCTGCAGGGCAGAGAAAGAGGCCTTCAGTGAATGTATGTGTCAGAGTGATGTATATAAGTCCCGATTTGTTCCTACTTCGTATGAAATAAGAGATGAAAGTGAATGATCTTCCTTGCTGCTTTCTGCCTTTTAATAAGCCTTTTGACTGACACGTGTGCATGCTTCAAGACTGTGTCCTAGATTTTCAATGCAGGTAAGGGGCTCCTTTATGTATTCCGACCTTTGAAATGAGAGTGAAGACTTATAAACCCATCTGGATCAGTAGACTGATGGATAGAGTGTCCATTTAATGCAAGCCTCAGGCTGTACATCATATACAAACACCAGTAAAAAGGAGTCTAGTTAATCCTCTACGCTGGTGAAAAAATCTTTCAAACTTATACGAATCACATATTTACATATAATCACTTTAGCCAGCACATTGTATCTAGTTTTCTAAATGTTTGCACAAAAGTCAAATATAGTCTAAAACTTCTATTTCTCAAATATTGAGTTTTTTCCTGTGCCATTGCGCATTATGTTCATACGTTACATTCACTTGAAAACTATGGGGCTACATGTAATATCTGCAGCCTGGATTTCTTTATTGTGTTAGTATGCAGGTGGTGTTCCTTGGGTCTATTTTTCTTTTGTATGTACATGATTTTCCTTGAACTCAGCCAATCCCTTTTATAGGTGCTATGCTTGCAGCTCAGCATGGTTTCTCCTGGTGAATGAAACAAAAAGGAAGATGTAGACAAACTCATAAATCTAGACTAGACATGGTAAGGACAGGCAGACAATACGAGCTTATATTTATATATATAATCTTTCTGATATTCATTCAGAAAGAATGAATATCCACACAAAGCAGAAACTAAAATCCCACCACATAAAAAGGCAAGTATGCTCAGATTGAGTTCACTTTATAGCCCTCTTACTGAAAACTAAACAATTGCACCTTCATTTGCCAACACAATTGTTACTAACTGGTTTAAAAAGGAGTTCAGAACGTTTTAGATACATCAATATATCATATATTTAAATCAATGGAATAGATAAAGTGATAATGTCGTAGTCACAATTCAAGAAATACTTACAGGTATGTAGTTTTATTACACAGAATAGCCCATTGTACCCAAATGCCCGTAAGACAGGAGGAATATCCAATTTATACAAAAATATTTCAAACCTGTCTGGTTCGTCTACTACCGATGACCTCAAAATATCCAGGCAGGATGATCAAGGAGGGAGATTAGTGAACAACGCGAGACATCGTAACATTAATTCACAGTTCCTTAATATGCGCAACAAGCGGACTTCTGCAATTCAAAATAAACAACACAGAAACGTCACAAAATATTCCCTTCAGTTGACCTTTCATGTGACAAGTGTGGACTTGTTCAAGTGAGTCATATGTTCTGGAATTGCCCAAAGGTTTTAATTTATTGGAAAGATATTTTTGAAACTTTCAAATACTAAAAGAAAAAGAGCAACATGGAACATAGTAAAGAATCGCATATGTCTGCCTACAGGCAAGAAGATTGTACTCAACTAGAGACAACAAATAGCCCCAACTTGTAGAGTCATTTGTAGGATGTTATGAAGCATTTGAAGCTGGAGAACATAAGATTTTCACATAAAACAGAACAAAAAGTTTTATAAATATGGCAGACACTCAGTTATTTTAAATGCCACATAAAGTATGATGGTGGAAATTAGAGCTAATTTTTGAATCATAATGCAATAAAAGAATTTTATTTATTATTTTATACTTCTAAAGTTTCTATTTGTGCTATTAGTATTATTTTTTGTTATCAGAGTTTACATTCTCTCTGGATGTAAGTGTAACTGTGTGTGTATATTTATGTAATTGGGTGGTTGTGTGTGGATGTGAATCGGTACTGTTAACAGTACCATTTGTATCATACTCCTTTTGACTTGTATATTATAGATGCCTAATTTACTGAAATATTTGATATATGAAATATATAGATGGTGTAAATGGATATACGCCGTTTACAACTTCTGCTGTATGTTAAGTTAAAAAATGTTTGTCACTGTAAGACATTAAGTCAGACACACGACTATGAATGTATTTAAATAAGGCTTCTAAAATGTGCTGTATCCTAGAAGTGCATCATAAAAATAAAAAGAAAGAAAAATCACGCAAAATCTAAGGAGGAGAATTACGTACTCTGGAGTCTGGTTCACCCTCGGGCATTATTTCCATATGCCTGAGGGTGCCACAGTCACCTGTTCAAAAAAAAGTTATATGCAAGTGTAAAAACGGTGGTAATGACCAGTCATCACACTGTTCAGGAAGGAGAGGATTTTGTTCCCCCAAGATGACAGTTTTCTTTGTGTGAAATGTGCAGAACAAACCAAGAAGATGCTGGCTGAAGCTGGTAAGAGTGTGTCATTATCCACAGCAAAACGACTCCTCTACTTACACTCAGAGGAAATAGCCATTATTACAAAAGAAACATAAAAGGACAGATTGCAATTTAGAAATAAGCTAAAGGATAAAGACCCTAATTTTTGCAGACATGTCCTCTGGTCTGATGAAATTATAACTGAAATGGTTGACCATAATGACTAAAGGGGGAAGCTTGAAAGTGTGAGAATCCCCTCACAATGATGAAGCACAGCAGTGGCAGCTTCATGCTGAGTGGGTGTTTTGCTAAAAGAGGAACTGGTGCATTTTACCAAAGAGATGGTATCACAAGCAGAGACCATTATGTGGAAATATTGAAGCAACATCTAAAGACATCAGCTAGGAAGGTGAAAGTATAGATGGGTCTTCTGAATGGACAATGATTAAACATGCAGCCAGAATGGCTAAAATGTGGATAAATTACAAATAAATCAACTTTTTGGGGTGGTGATCACAAAGTTTAGATCACAGTAGGGAGTAAGGTTGGGCAATATGGACTTAAAGGTTTATCATAATATTTTGTGGTACTATTGTGATAATTTATAACCTCTTTTTAGGCAACCTTAAAGCTGTGACTTCATGGCATAGCAGTCAGCCCCACAAACACAAATACTACTCCATTTGTAATTGGCTTGTTTAGGACACCAGTCACATAAAGTGTGATTTATATCAACAAACTCCTCACAGTAATTGCATTTAGTATTTTATAATGTATTGATATTTATTGATTCAAGTATATTGAACAGATATTGGGGAATATACTATAACTAACAATCCTGATAATACAGACAGTTTTAGGGTTCTTTAAACATCGTTACGTGGAATTTATCATAACAATCGAAAATTCTTATCATAAGAAATATATCACAATAAATGACAAGCAATATGATAAACCTCTACCTCTGGCAGTGAGGGAACAATGTTATAGCAATTTACCGAGAAGCTTAAAGCACAATACTGACATGTTTGGCCCAAGTCAAATGGCTTAAAAAGTAGTTTTAAAAAAACCCCTTCACTCAAGACCTTTTTTAAATGATCCTTAATGACATAAAACAGAAAATGTTTAATCTCAAGTTAATTTTGATTAATTAATTATATAGATTTTAACAAATTATTTTTAATCACAATTTATTCATATTTTTTTACATGCAAAAGTCCTGAGTGGGAACCTTTGTTGTGCGTTTCTGGTTCACCTGTAAATCTGACGCACAAGCATCATCTGCAGACAAAGTGATGGATGAAAAAGCCCCTTCTCTTGACCCACTCGGGGTTCATTTTTGCTTTAAATAATTATCTGATAAGATAAAAAAATAAACATTTGTTGTTGAGCTAATATGTAAGTGTATTTAATACTTTATCAGTAGAAAGGGGTTTATTTTGTCTACATATGGTTTTCTTTTTAAATGCATTTAATTTTGATTAATAAATTGCAGACCCTGCAATTAACTTGATTAAAATTTTTAATCAAGTCCCACCACTAAATAAAAATACTGTAAGACATATAAATCATACATAGCATCTCTGCATTAGTTTAAAAAAAAAATCTAATTTTTCAAAAACAAATGACCCTAGGATTAATTATGGAGACATGTTTAAAATGCAAATCATTATAATGAGAGAGGAGAATACACAAAAGAAGGTCAGTAGGAGCACAGATAACCCTTCTCTCACACACAGAGTCCAGTGGGTTTCCCCTGAATTGATGTTGCTGTATGCCATTAATGAGTGGAGGGAATACACAAGATCTCACTGCTCCAAGCTACTCGCTTGGTCTTGTGTGTGTGTGCAAATCAGAAAATGCGTTATTTTCGAGAGAAGTTTGACTCTGCTCACATCTACACATTTGCAGGAGCGCATGAATTTGTATGAAACCATGTGTCAAATTGCCAAATAATTTGAACAAAGGTTTAGCAATAACAGCCAAAAGGACTTTCAGAGTTGCTTTAGGGCTGACCTTTTTTTCCAACCCTTACTTCTTTCCTGTACTCCTTCAATCTTTTTCGTATGTTTTTTTTTTTTTTTTTGGGTTTCATAAAGATTGTTCTTTCAGATGTAGCCTGAAGTCATCAGAGGGATTAGGAGAGAGAAATGAAGCATCTGAGCTCTGTCACATGTAAGTATCAGGTGATGTGTTTCCCAGTAGATCCATTAGGTCATTTTTCTGGCAGTGGTACAACACAATATGTCTGTGTTACCATCAGATTTCTGGGTCACGGGGAACTTTGTCAGTAAATATTTTTTACTGAAGCAAAAAGAACAAACAAACAAAAAAAAATTAAGCTGTATATCTTGGAAAGAAACATTGTTTTAACAACAAAGAAAAAAAAAGCTAATTAAGCACAAATGTCCTCATGTGCTATACAAATAAACTTAATTGCCTGATCGATCGATTGATTGATTGATTGATTGATTGATTGATTGGTTGATTGACGTGGTCTTGAAGTCAAATAAAATTTCAAATTATTCTGATGTAATAATTTTAAAGAGTGTTCTTCAGTTTTTCTTATTCATCTTCAAGCCCGAATCAGCCAAAAAGGACCTTGTCTTCTCAAATCAACATAGTACGTACTGCACAGAGGTTGACCAAAAAACTTTCATGAGTTGCTTCCAAACCACCAACATATTGGCCATCACCAAAGTTTGTTCAACCAGTTTTTCTAAGGATTGTCTATGAAAGTTAGGGGCTGGTTTTGATGAACAGAAGCTTTATGATCAGACTGACGAAGGAAACCTCCTCCCTCAGTTTTCAGATTTCGATCAGAAATATGTTAATGACGATGCCTATTATTGTACCAAGTTATAAGGTCGTGAAATGCTTGTGGGCTGATTCTTATCATCCTATCCGCATAATATGAAGTTCCTAGCAACCTTTCCCTATCCTCTGTCCTGTCTTCTGTTTAGTAGACAAGTGTTTGTGCTTGAAATAGTGTTTACTGATGCTGCTCATAATGATAATGGAGGTCACCAGCATGAGTTACCCTACTGCTCCTGCCTCTTCCTTTGCCCTCTGTACACACTCATTCTGCCAATAAATGCCATAAACTTTGAAGGCTACCAAACATGGGCACCGATTTTATCACCAGGCAGCTTGATTATAAACCTCTTGGTAACCAGATCAGACACACCAAGACACTTCCACAGACACCTTCAACCCCTCCTTTCTCAGGAGACTAATATTCGCTCTGGGGGAGTGTAGATGTGTATTTCAGTGAGTGTAAGTGTGTGTGTTCTAGATGAAGGTGCTCATAAAACCTCTGGATGGAGAGGCTTGTAAAAGCTGGTCCAATCACCTGTCGACCATAACACGGGCAGAAAGGTGCGGGACAAAGGATGAGGCCTTCAATTCAATATTTACCAAAATGGCCCTTTAATTCCAATTCTCCCTTCATAATGTCCTCTTTCCCTTTATCCTTCATCTGCATTTTTGGGTTTTTTGCTTAACTGTGCAAAAATGAATCCCTTTATCCAGAAGAAATGCTGTTATATAATTTCCTTTCAAGGACACACAGGATTTGTAAGTTACTTTGTGCAAAACATGTAAACTGCATCACCACTGCAATTCTGTGAAAAAGCAACAATTTGATCAATTTTGTGTATCTTTAGATGCACTGTTTCTGATCATTAAATAACATCAGACAAATAAAGGGAAAATGCAATTTTTAATTATCAGGGAAAAGAGTTTTTGATATCAACTCATGCACACTGTACATGAAAAAGGAGTTGTCCTCTTATTGCATTGGCAGGACAAACTGCCCTTGAGTGTCTGTGATTATTGGCAGTGAGTCTTTTATGTTGCTGTGTTGGATTTTGGCCTACTGAATTGTTTTTGCACTGAAGGGCAGGTTTCAGGTCTTGGCCAGTTTCAGGATTTAAATAATTTAAGCTTTTGACTACTTCAATATAACACCTTCCTTTAATCTTTCTACTTTATTAGTTGTTATGAAGGGGACTTGCTAGTGTGCTGTGGATCACTGTACTGCTTCTAAACCCAGTACCATTTCAGCTTTATGTCATGAACTGATGCTGTAGTTCAAGGATTTTCCAATAGAGAGCAGAATTCCTCATTTCATCAATCATATCAAGTTTCCCAAGTCCTAAAGCAGCACAACAGCCCTAGACCATCACACTACCCCCACCATGTATCTCTGTTGTTTTGCAGACATGATAGTGAAAGATTTAATACATCTCTAGTCCATTAGCACCACAATAGATACAGATAAATGTAAAAAAAATAACAAAATAAAAAAAATCCACTACTGAGGCAATCAAAACAAGTCAAAGCAGGAATGGATTACCTTTGTTTCAGGTTTTTCTTGGCAATGAAAGAAGTGTTATAGAAGGAGTGGAAGGTCTGCATCAGATTAGGATCATTTCTGAGTAATCCATTGCATAGGAGGATGTGACATCAAGCATGAAGAGCAAGACACAAAAAATAAAAACAGCAGAGAAGAGAGAGGTAGCAAAGGAAGTGGAGCAAAAAGGAAGAACCACCTGGTACTTGTTCCTGCTCAGCCATGTCGACAAGTTCATACAAAAACTTGCCAATTAGACATCCTGGATCTTTCCGGATGCATCCCAATTTTTTTATAAGAATTTATTTGCATCTCTAAATCCTGCTCACATAAAAACTACAACTTAAGAATGTGCCTGGTACTTTATGCATCAGGGAAAGACAAATCCATTTGAAATCAAGTCAAATTTCCCTAAAACACAAACGAAAAGTCTGGAAATGATAAAGTGTGTGAAATATAATAATGTGTAATTTCTGATTGCAAAACACAGAGTTGAACTATTTTATATTTGATTCATTTTTGTTTTAAGCACAGTCTCTTGTGGTTCTAGCTCTGCCAACACAAGCTTGAGCAATCTGTGCATCGCATAATGAACTGTCAGTGAATTTTGTAATTCCCCAAAAGGCAGAGAGGGGAGAAAAGCTAGAAAGTTGTTTGAAATGAAAATGACCCTCCACCTAAGAACAAATCTAGACGGGGAAGTTTGGGTTCTCTCCATAAGTGATTTTAGGATTTGACCTTTAGTGTGCTCTGCTCTTATTACGTAGTCGTCAGTGGCCCTAGGCCAGAACAATGGTTACAATGTGCCTAGTCCAGTTTTTAGCCCTTCCAGAATAAGATTTTTGAACAACAGCTGACATAACAAGTATTCATGATAATTTATGATCTACAATTGATGTGGATTGAAATGCAACACCTAGACTACACCAGTCTTCTCTGTGGAAAAATCCAGCATGTATCTCAAAGATCAAGATGCCTGGACTCCTGAGCTGCACTCGTTCCACCTGTCTTTGTGTTGTCATGCTGCTCACGTCTTTGTGGCAATGCTCAAAGGAGCCGCAAGCGAGGGAACAAATTGATGGACAGTTTCAGCCAACCAACGTGCCAATTGTCACTTGGCATTTGAATCAAGGTTGGCTGGGTTTACTCACAACTGTCTGCGGTCAAAAGTTTAAAAACATAAGCAACCCTGAATTATAAAACCGTGAAATGAATGAAATGCACCCCTCTGTTCATGATCCAACTGTATCAGCTTGGAATCGTGTGTTTGGGCTACAAATTAATTATTAAAACCTCCAGAGTGTGTAAAATTACAGAAGCATTTGCATGCTTAATTGGAAATGTTCACGTATGTCGCTCTACTGTCGGAGAACCTTCATGCATATTAAGAAATTAATTACAAACTACTTCTTGCTTGTGCTGAAAGGCAAACTGGAAAACAGACAAAAACAAACTCTGCCTTCTCTAGCATGTGGGTTACACATTTCAACGAGGCTTTGGTGCCAAAACCTGACACAGGTTTTAGCTAAAGAACGCTCAGATAAACAACATGTGTCTGCCTCACATTGTTTATCCCAACTGATTTCATATGGGGGTGTAAGTTAGCCACACACCCTACTGTAATGCCAGCACACAGCTCCGCAGCAGGCAAACATCTTTCTCTGCCAGTCAGAGGGAAGAAAAATACAGTCACACACACACAAAGCAAGCAGGGGGAGAGGGAAGACAAAGGAAGAGAGGGAGGGCTAGGGTGTGGAGGAAACATCATGGGGGAACGAAGGGGGAAATGAGCGGGAAAGCAGGGATGGAGAAAGCAAGATTGAATAGCGAGAGCCAAGGGAGGTGAAAACAGAAAAAAAGAAGGAAGGAGAGAAAGAAGGGTTGGAAAGCTCATGCAGTCATTTGATCGAGAGGAAACAAAGTAAGGGGAGATGAAAAAAATAAAGTAATAAAAAAGAAAGCAGAAGGATTAGACAGCGAGACGAAAAACAAGTTCACTTGAATGAAAGAGGAGCAGAGGGGGTTTTCATGTTGCTTCAGAAAAACCCAGATCCTGCATTTACATAATAATCTACAGCAGTTTTCTTTAGCAATACATGAATCAACAAATGAACATTATGGCCAGAGAAGACTAACATCCAACCAGTTGCAAAAAAAAGTTTAAGATGATGCAAATGCAATAAAAATCTGCAGAGAAATCCACTCCTGACAGGAACAGTTTGATTCTTAGCTTGATCTGCTGGTCAGAAACTCAGAAATCTTTTTTTTTTTTCCAGTCAGCAAATGTATCGTACCAAAGTGGTATTGGTCAGGCTAACCACAACACATGGATGGTGTTTGGTGGAAAGAAGACTCAAAGTTATTTTTGGATATTATTACTAGCTAGATTTTGATGAGTGCTGGGGATTTCATCATTAAACAGTTCTAGTCATCGTGCTCCCAGCTGGATGATAGCCTGTAAATAACTTGGTGGTTTCTGTAGAATGTGAGACAGTGAGAAAGAGCAAGACTTACAGGAGGTAACAGGATGGCTTAAAGAAGTATGGCAAAGTTGCTTTGCTTTAGCCTTTTGAGTTTCAAATCCCCGTCTGTAAGGGGACATGCTACATTACACTACATGCAATTTTGGCAGACGTTTGAAAATCTTAAAGATAAATTTAACTAAATAAATGCTTTCCAACCCTGGTCCTCAAGGCACACTGCCCTCAATGTTTTAGGTGATTCCCTGTTTCAGCATACCTGAATTAAAATGATGGAGATTAACAGGCTTTGCTGAACTGCAATCAACAGGTCAGTTAAAGCGGGGAAATGTCTAAAAACATGCAGGGCAGTGTGCCTTGAGGACCAGGGTTGGGAAACACTGAGCTAAAGTGCTAATTGCATTAACAGCTAATTCTCTTTTCCTTCATTTTGATGTTGCTTCTGCTTCCACTTTCATTAATTAAAAATTCTGTTATTTGTAGTTCTTAAAGAAGAAGCTCAGAGCTTTGCAAAACCTGCAATTGAAATCTCAGACAGGCATTTTAAAAAAGGAAAATAAGGCATGACTTTTAAAGTCGTTAAGGTATGTATTGGTGAAGTTATGTTAATACAAACTACAACCGCCCGACCGTCTAACAAAGAGACGCCGAAGGAAGCAATCGTGTTTACACAGAAGTCAGTGGGAGGTCATGAATTATGAATGCCATATGGAGGACTGTGGCTATGCACCATATGCATGTGTGCATGTTAGCAGTCCCAAACTCAAGGAAATGCTTTGTGTGTCCATCTTAGGGGAGCACTGTGCCCCCCCCCCCCCCCCCCCCCCCCCTTCCCTCCTATCCCACATCAACCCCACCCAACTCAGGCTGAAAGTCTCAAATAGCTGTAAGAGAGAAAATAAAAGAAGGAGCCTTAAGAGAGATACAAAGGGAAAGAGATAGAGAGAAGCTGCTGGTAAACACATCCATTTTCAGCTCGTGGTGAGGTAATGCTGCCAAAGATACCACAATCGACTCACAAGTACACACTCAGGCACAAAAACACCAAGTTCTGCAGCTCCGCAGCCCTTGTGTTTGGCACAAGATTGTAGCCCCACCCCAACCCCTAAAGTGACTGCATACAGAGAGAGAGGCAGAGAGAGGAAAAGAAAGAGGGAAAGAGAGTCCGGCTCAGATGGGAGGGAAGTTGAGATTGTGGAGCCAGAATCAAAACAATAACACCCTCATCCGCAGATGCTTTGCAGCTCATGTGACCAAAGCCACCGATTGTTTACGGCAGGGACGAGAGTGAAGCTGGGGTGGGGAGAGCTGGTGGTGATGGAGTTTATAATCAGGACAAACTGCTGCTCCTTTGGGAATATCACCAGCTCCCCCTTGACAGTGCAGGCACATTGAGCGTTGGAGGGAACAACAGGAGATGGTCTGAACAAGGTCAATTTTTCTCCATTTAGGGGTACAAGAGGGGCAATAGTGCCAGCTGTTATTTGAATTCCACTAAATGTCGCCCCTTTTACTAACACATACACACAGACATTCATAGTCCATCTCAGAGCTAGAAATACTACTGGCTGTTTACCTACTGACATGCTGTTATGCAATGCAATAAGAGACGTCCTAAAATAGTAAGTATGAGGTAAAACTAAGCTATGCTTTAATGGCTTGTGTGTATATCAATAATTCTGTTCTTGTCTGCACAAATCTTTCCACTGCAGCCAACTCACAGGTGAGACTAGTGGTAAATGTCTTTGAAGAACAAAGGAGGGGGAATGACAAAGAGAAAGCAAGATGGTGTAAAAAAAAAAAGGTGAAAGAGAATATTACTTAAAACCAACACATTGTTGCATGCTTTAATGCAACGATTAAAGCATACTTTTTCAAAAGTTGGTTATTTGGTATGATTCATAGGCAGCAGAGTTCTTTAAATCTTTGCAACACAGGTGTAAGATAGTAACTAGGTTTACTCATATCAAGATATACCGATTTTTTTCACACCACTAACTTATAATCTCAGGTCCATTTAAAAAGATGCCATCTTTTGTGCCCATCTTCTGATGGCTACTGCTCCAGCAGAATAATACTCCAACATCACAAAGCTTCAATAAGCTAAAACCAGCTTTCCCAAAGCTGACAATGTGTTTAGTGTCCCCAGAGGTTTTCAGTCACCAGATGTCAATTCAACAAAGCTACTTTGGGATGTGATGGAAAGGGATGTTTGCATCATGATATTGCATCTTACCAATCAGCAGAAGCCGTTATGTTATTGTGCTAATATGGATCAAATTCACCTTGTTGTATCTACAGTATGCCATGACAAATTAAAATGGTCCCAAACGTAAATGGATAACCAAACTGGTATTAGCAAGAAACATCTATAATGTTATGGAAAGCTCCATCTCCACTTTAATTTAGGGTAATATTTTAATTAGGAGCAATAATTGGGGCTATTCTATAATAAGTATTAGAAATTTGAATTTTAAAAAGTTAAATCTTGTTTTACATTTTGTGCCACTGAAGTGATATTTTTACCATAATATTTTCACTCATACTGGCTCATGTCTAATTGCAACTGTCGTGATCTTTTAATGAAAGTACAAAGAAAAACTAACAAAGTTATGGAGGGAGTGCTGGCATATGGACCCAAACTTCTGGGATGAACAGATGAATCAAATTATCTAAATAGAATTAGAGCCAATACAACTAATGTAATCTGATAAGCTTTCCAGGCAAAGGTCTAATTTCAGAAAACATATCATAAGGAAAAGCTCTCTTCTCTGTTTCTCCACATCAGTGAAGCGAAACTCAGCAGATGATGGATTAGTTTGGCTGTTCTTTTTCATTTACAATTCTGGTCTGTCGCCTACTTATAGCTTTGGATCTTCTTGGGAACACCAAATACATTATTGGATTAAGAAGTAAAAGGATGTTCCACTGTTGTCCTCTTTGGGAACAATTTATGTAGATCTCTTTAAACTCTTTAAATGTCAGACAAACCAACTTTGTGAACTGTAGCTATGTCTCCTAATAGCAGATGGTCTTTTTAATGTCAAAAACATTTCAGAAACAGGTTGACAATATGTGTGTTCTTTTTTGGTTGCAAGAACGTGTGCTATACATTGAAATTAAAGAATTCAGGGTTGCCATGTTTGCAAAAACAGATCTTTTTGAGGGTGGAATTGCATGCACGAGTGCTAAACGCATTATAGCTTCTCCCACGGTGTAAGTATCGCTCCCACATCTGTCAGGCCAGAAGGTGCTTTCATACCACATATGGAAATTAAAGCGGTAGACATCATTGATGTGATTCATTGTGGAAGTTAAAATTACATGAAAGTACATGGCTAATGCTTCTAATTTGCTAAACATCTTGAGATGTTTTTTTCTCGACTTAAACTAGTGTAAGAATATGTGATTTTTATCCAGAAAATTGTAATTTATTTATAAAATCTGATGCATAATTCAGTAAGGCTTTATTTGTGCAGCATTTCTTTTATATATAAACAGTGGAAGAACATGCTTCATAATGTTCGCCACATTTAATCATCCCCAATAATTTGTTATAAATCTAACCCTTCTGTAGGGGTAGGTATTAATTGGTTAGATTTGAGAAGCATGTCACCATGTCTTTGCCCCAAACCAAAGATTTGTCTAGGTTGGTAAACTAACACAAATACTGAAGATATAGAAGGTGTGGTATCTTTATATTTGCAAACCTCAGGCTGTCAATTTCAGACCTCAGTGTGTGGTTTTACAAGTATGCATACCATTTACTGCCATTTTTTTAACAAGATAGACAAAATATAAGCCTGAAAGACCACTTTGGAGTACTCTAGCAATAATTAATGTTGTCTGCTGATTTAATTACCTAGCTTAGAGCAGCATCTTACTTTATTATAAAACAGAAATCCATTGAAGGATGCCGCTCCATCTCCTCATTAGTGCTTCTGTTTTGTCACAATGCGAGACACTTGACACTGCCATCAATTGGTACCACCTTGTACACACCATAGATGACCATACTGCACATCCATCAATGAAATCAATTAGAGCTTTCCTCCTCATGCAGAACTCTGGGGCATCAGTCCATTAAAGCAGGGTACTATAGATTAGTTCAACGCAATAGAAAACCAACTGACCCAACTCTTACATAAAACACAGGCCTCATGCATTTTTGATAAGTGTGAAAAAGCTGAACTTTGAATTTGGATACTTGTGCATTTGACAATGACAATTTCATTGGTTCATCTGCATTTTTGTCATCATTAAGATTTTTGTTTACAGATTTTAAATTGAATGACAGATATTTTACATGGCACCAGTTTTCCTTTATTATTCAGAGATATGCAGAAACATTTACCAGGGCTAGGAATTGGGTGACTTTAAATACATCCCCCATATTACTGATCAGTCAATCAAAAAATAAAAATAATCAGTAAACATGCCATACCTAACCATCCAGATAGTCTAATTTATCTGTCATAAAACATGTTAAGGAAATGTTGGAAGTCTCACAGTTGAGGTGCGACTCTACTAACTCTTCAGATAATACACATTGACTGTATTTTACAGTTCTAAATAATAACCACAACACACCTATTATTTGCTATGAAACAAAATGTGAACTCTATTCTATCATTTTTATATTTATTTTGAAACAATACTGTAGTTTCCGTCTAGGGTTAAAGTATTTTTGAATTTCAACATGCCTGGCAGGAAATCAAAGTTCTTCCCTTTCAAAATTGCACAAAGTAGCTCTTAAATTTGAATGGATCTTTGTTAAAATTTTATTTTATCCAAGTGTTGGCAGTTCAGGGCTTCACAAAATCTAAAATTGTTGCATCTCTAATTTAACAGGTCAGTTCTGCCAGCAATGAGGTTAAAGAAAATGAAATAAGGAAGAGACCAAATATCCATTACTTGCAGATGCTAAGGTTCACGGCTTTTGAAAAAGATCACGGTGACATTGGTCACTGATCTGTGAATTAACCTCTCTGATTTACTTTAATAGATGTTCGGGTTCTTTAATTAATCAAGTGCCATTTGCATATAGATTTAAACTCAGTCTACCAATAGAATAATTGCTGGTTCAAGTCTTGGGGAGCCTGGAGAAGGACATGAGGATCAGCACCATGTTGAAAAATGACAGCTTTGCCTTTGATGAATCAGTGCATCATAAATCCAACGTCAATTTAATAGAAAGGAGGGAGATATCAATCTGTGCAAATTTCCTCTTGTATTTTAAAATTCAGATTAAAATTCAGATCCACTTATTTTTGCTCCTCATGACTTTTTGACTGGACCGACAGGTTGAGATGAAATGGCTCCTTTTCTCAAAATTGCAGCAAGGTAAGTTGGAGTAAACAAACTCAGAGGTGAGTTATTTTGATCAGTTTTTAGTTTAAAAAAAGGTTTCATAAGAACTGACAGCACCTTTAAAAATTGGCCAGATTACAGGACGAGATGGCAAAAACATATGTTTGTATCCCCTCTTTTTTTTAAAGAAGTGAGGGAGCACTTGGTAAACTGTTTAGAATCTTATGGATGAATTATTTTACACAAAAAACAGCGAAAAAGAAAAAGGTCTGAGGCATTGTGTTGTACAGTTTAGCAAAACCACAATGGGAGTTATTTCTAATCTAATTAAAAATGCAGATGTCATCCTAGATCTTTTAAACCCACACAAGTCAGACATAGGATCCCAAGTGGTCACCATGGCTGTTACAGGCTAATCCAAAGTGAAGCATTCAAGTAGGAATCCATCTGACCCACCTTTTGTTTGTCTTTACAAGCTCTTTAGTCACAGCTGGTCATAGTTTAAAGTTTTCTTTGCTACTTTAAAAACAAAAATGTATTTAATGTAATGTCATTTTATTTATATAGCACATTTTCAGCAGCGAGGCAATTTAAAGTGCTTTACATGAATCAAAAGGAAATACAAACAAAATAAACCAAAGGAAAGAGCAAAAGAAGAAAAAGCTAATAATGTTGATCCAAAGTATATAAACTAGGTGTTCATAGTAAGTAAGTAAAACCACTTATTTACTTTAAAAAGACTAGTAATGCCTAAAGTTTTTTAAAAATTGCACAGCTTTCACGCCACAATATATTTTCATGTATCTCAAACAATTTTTACTGTTTCCTTGAATTTAAGAAAACATTACAATGAATGGTTCTCAGAAAACACTGCCTCCTGAAGTCACAATGATAAATGACATAACATTTGGAATTTAGGAAGCCATTATGGCTCCAAAGTAGGAACGCTCCATTACACAGGTTGAGCAATGCTTGTTTCACAGCATATAACTGCAAGCACTTTGCTGCTATTTTTACAGTAAATTTGAATAACTAAGGCAATCAGCTTATCAAACTATCTGACTCAGCATATGCTGAGTGAAAAAAACATCTACATTTGCTCCGATGAGAAAGAAGGCTGAAATTAGCAACACAGAGAGTCAGTGGGAAACAGAGATCACAGGAGCTGTCGTTTCAGATGGTAATCTCATGGTTTCTCAAATCTACTTGCATCCAAACCAGAAAGACTGTTTTCTTTGGCAACCGCTGAGACACTCTCTCACTCTGTCCTTCACTTAACGGTGTTACTCACTCACCCTCTCTCCAGAGAATCAACTCTGCTTTCTTCTTCCACACGGACCTACAGTATACACTCCCCCTTTCTTTTATTTCAAAACTCAGACCGCAAACGCCAACAGGGAGTTATAGAAGCAGTCCAAAAGCTAGGAAATGGCCACAGAGACAAGCAAAACCACGAGTAGAACGAAAAACAAGCGGATTACTGGACAAGCCACTTTATCAAAAGATAAACAATAATTTGAAAGTCCCTCTAGGCTCCTGTTTTGTGATTGGCGTTCCTCCATGTCTGAGTTGGCTGCTGTACTGTACTCGGAGAGCGAAGCACATGGTTGGCTCGGCCCACTGAACTGGCTGATCTGAAAACACACTGATGAACAATAAAAACGAAGCTAACAAATTGTTTTGCAGTGGCATCAAATCTGGCTTTAAAGTCAAACCCCCGCCTAGTCACACCAGACTCCATGTTTTTCACTTACAGCTATGAGAAAGCCGTACTTTAGTGGGACTATTTGTCAAAAAAAAAAAAAAAAATCACAGAGAGGCCAAGGAACGGAGCCAAATGTGAGTAACTTAAGTTCATAAAGGGAGGACTGGCTGCTGAGTCTGGGGATCTGGACCCTTAGAGCTGTTGTTTTGGTGTTTTGCAGTAATAAGCAAAGCATGCTCCTGATTTCCCCTTAACCAGTGCTGCAGTTCACTTCCCCTCACAGCAATTAGGCTCCAGAATGTTATTTATCAAAAGGCAAGCCATTCATTTCTACCAGTCTACCTCAACCAGCTCTTGCTAAATAGTTTCCTGCAAGGAAAAAACACTCACACACTGGCTCTTAGAGCAGGCCTAGCAGCTGGATCAGAGCAAAAACTGAAACTGTAGACAAACATCCAAGACTTTAATAGAGACACAACGGCCTGTCACAATAACAAATTTTGCTGAGCGATTAATTGTCTTAAAAATTATTGCAATAAATGATAATATTATTTGAAGACAATTTTAAACGGCTGTAATGATAATGACATAATAATGCAAGAGATATCCTGCCAAAAATAAATACACTTTATTTTCAAAAGAACATTTAACAATGGAACTGGTAAACAACATAAAACCAAAGTAAATAAAATAAATAAGTAAATACAAACTACATTCAACCAAAAGAGTACAGATTATGAAGTCTGTATACTATATTGCCCTAGATTTAAATAGAGAAGATGAGAATATCCGACTACCTGATGCAATAGTTCACATTACACAATTTTTTCCCTTATGACAATCTTAGAACGTCCAACGTTTTAAGATTGGACTTGCTACAATCTCAACCGATCATCCTGTGGTGTGTGGTGTGTTCCGACTGATCAGGTCCAGTCGGTAGAACGTCCAACCGCTCCAATCTAAAATTAGGCATATTCAACATGTTGGATTGTCTTGGCCAGTTTATCACTGCAATGTGTGGGATTTTCCTGACTGCGAGCAAGAACGCAGCTAATTGAATGTGACAGGTAGCCAATCAGAAACACGGATTCCCCTCCGCGCTTTCCCCTCAGAAAGCGCGGAGGGGAATCCCAAACAGCTGACACAGCGCAACCCAAAGTCCAACGGACATCGGAGATGATATGTGGAAACAACATTAATGTTTATTCAACATTCTGTGCAAAGAATATAGAAATGACAAGGTGAGGAGTTGGAGCGAAATTGCTACCACAGTTGATAAACCCAGTAACTTTTCAGCTGTTCATCGTCAGCTTGACATAAGTAGGTTATAATGATAAAGTTATTCATTCAGTCAGGACTTTACGCTGACACTAGCCATATGCATTCCAGGTAGATTGTAGTAAAGCATTGATTATTGTCTGGTTTTAAAATTAGTTAACTGGACTTGTAGCAATCATTTTGTACCCATTGTTGGACACCACACGGCAGGATTGAACCTGTTATACCTACAATTTCTGTCGGCTAATGTGTGGTCTCTCAGGTTTCGAAAATGCGCCAATCGGCCGACAATTCCAAAATTGTGTAGTGTGAACTGGGCATAACGCTAAGGAAATGAGGAAGGGAGGGGAGAGCACTGGAGTTGAGCCTTTTTTTCATCCAGTGTCATCAATAGAAAAAGAAAAAGGCAGGAAGAAACAATAAAGCCGATTAATTAAAATGAGGTTGATAATTTTCATTTATCATGTGATTAATTGATTTATTGTTCATCGCGACAGGCCTAGACACAACTGCTCAAAATTAAACTGTGTTAAGTTATAATGTGCTGAAGCTTTTCTTGAATTGTTGTAGAGACCAGAATGAGTTTTCTGATACCTTGATCCTTCTTCAGATTACAGCATGGTATATTCATTACTTACTGCCTGGTAAATAAGCTTGTGATTTGGGAGGCTTTAAGGGTTTGTCCTTGTCTTAATTGCAGCTCTTCATAACTTTGTGTCAGGAGAAACTCCTGCTTCCCTCCAGCATTAGGGCAGAACTGAAAATCTGTCGCAGGTGTGCAGAGGATGAGGGCCATGGATCTTAATCTTGAGGTAATAATACCGCAGTGTGCTGAAGAGGTCACTTTATGGATATCCAAGAAAAAAGCTCAGGTCGCAGTCCACACAAACATGAGGCAACAATGAACTTTTTCAGTGTGTTTTGTGTTCTTCAGTGTGCAGGCATATTTCAGGAATTGGGCTGAAATGTATTTTAACTTAAGTCTGATTTTGTAGTGGCTTTGATTTAGCAGAATATGTTGATGAACTTTGAGTATCTGGTTTTAAAGTCTCCAAGAGACACAAAGGTTAAAGTTAAACATTAAAGGGATGGTATTATGTATGTTCCTGGCATAATGTCAATAGAGCACAATTAAGTGACTATATTACCTTTAGTTGCAATAAAAATATTGTGTGTATATATATGAAAGATAACTTACAAGAAATTTGATTTTGTAATTTGATGCCGTGAAATTATTCTCCGTCTCTTTAAGAAATTCCTGCTCTTTCCAACACTCCACCTTCAGCATGTCATCACAACAATGCCTCTGATTATTTCAACCATTCTTAGGAGTGTTGTGCTGAGAAGTAGTTGGTATGATGAGCTCTGCAAGGAGAAGCTTTATGGAAATAGATACTCCGTGCGAGCCAGGGTTTAGGTATCCCTGAATGGTTGCCAAGGGAGATTTAAGGATTTCTCAAAACATGCATGAAAGAATCAAAGCAACACTCCAGGTATGTTTTTGATGAGGGGATAACACTATAACATGATGTAAAGCTCAAGAATGTTGATTCTACGTAATACCCTCATCCCCTTTAAGCCTACAGAGTAAAGATTTTGATGTCCATAAACATAAAAAAAAATATATTTTTGAACCTACATTTTTAATCCAAAGCATGTTGGTGTTTCATATCTCCTTCTGTAATGATAATCAAATAACTGCTAAATAGCAACATTTATTTTTATGAGAACAATGGGCACTTAGTTTTGAGACCAATAAGTTGTGACTTCTCTCCACCTTTATAATGAGAATAGCTATTGGTGTGACCTGATTGTCCTATAAGCTACGCTGTGATGCATTTTTGTTGTTGGTCATATTTTAATGACCAATGTTAGGACTGTTCATAAAGTGCTTGTCTCTGGGAGGACGAAAATGGCTTTATTTGTTGAAGCTGTAAAATAATCAATAAGCCATCTTACTTTGACTATATGAGTAATAATAATATCACAGCCAATATGCAATGAGGGAAACATGGCTGGACAGGTGCACAAGTTCTGTCCAATCCATACAGGAGATTAAATTTAAAACCAGACTTATCCTCTAAATGGACTGCAAGGCAGGGCAAAAATCAATAAGCAAATATCAAATCTGGACCGCAGAAAGTAGTGATGAAGCTGCAGATGTTCCTGTTCTTTTCAGGAAGTTATGATCAATCATAGTCCTCCAACACCAAGTAATCAGAGGGGATGTTCAATAACGGTGTTGAGCATTTAGATTCCAGAAAAGGGATTAGATTTTCCATTTAATAGAGAAGGAGTGTTGCTTCCTCGTATGATGTTAACAGCCATCAATGTTTCATTGCCCTACAACGAATTAGCTTTGCTTGCAGGCTTTACAGCCTATAACCTAACAGATTCTGTGCAGAAACGCAGTGAGTGAATGAATTAATGCAACATCACATCCTAATTGTTTCCAGTTGTAAATGGTAATGTGGTACATATTACAAAATTGGATCGGATGCTACATGTTACAAATCTCAGACAGAAGATAAAAGAGATTGACATATTCCTTTACAAATTTTAGATATACCCAATCAGATTAGAACATGCTGCATATAATGAACCTCTAGCCATTGTGTTTGTGTTGGAGGGAGGAAGACATCCAAGGGGATAAAGGACCAGATTTACATTGTCAGGTAAAGCTTACAGCATTCAGTGCATCTTGAAATCCCTTTAAAGTGCAGGGAACTCTCAGGATAATTATGTCTAGATATTAAATGTCTGGATTTCACATTTGGTCACATCCATGTTCCCCATCTCTTCTTCTAACTACATGCTGGTACTAAAGTGTCTCATAGAGATGGTGAAAATCTGAAAAGTGTGTCTTGCATTCAGTCTCACATTCACTGCAGCCCCAAACAAGTTTTCTTCTGTGACTGCAGTGTATTTAGTTACATAATTTCATCATCTCTGACAAGCATCTCTGTCCTTGCTGAAGTATGATGCTGCCATCACCATTTTTCAGAGAGGATGGTACATTCAGAGTTTTGCTTGTAGACCAAAACATTACAAAAAAAAATCTCTTTTCCTTGTACTTGCTTTAGCACATAAACTCCCAAAGATTAATTTTGTGGTTTGTTGCTGTAATGTGACAACATTTAACAAAGTTCAAAGGGTATGAATATATTTTCAAGAATAGCTGCTGCTGTAATTTTGGCTTTGTACAGCCCAGAATCTTTCAAGACAGGGTTATAATTTTGTTTTGGATAACTTTGGTTGGTAATTAATCATCTAAAGACGCTGACATTACTTGTGTGAAAGAACATGTGGGATGGGATAAAATATGTATGTGTAATGGCAGCAGAAATGGACACCTGCCAAATTAAATCAGACTCTGCATGCTGCCAAAATGGTTTCAAGGATACGACGAGAAATGGAACGTCGTCCAGCATAAACTGTGTCCTACTTGTCAGATGACATATCAGTGTCATAAACTCTCCATGAACTCTGCATTGGAACATGGGCCAAAGTCCCTCTGTGAACCACACAGACAGTCAGTTCCTCAGATTTGGTATGCGCTTGAACGCATTTATTCTCAGAGGGTCTTACCTGGCATGTGGGACGTCAATGCTGGACGAGACCACTTTGCGTTTCTGCTCTAGAAGGGACACGGATCGGGCGTCGGGATCCCGGCTAACTCGCTTCCCGTCCACAGGCCTCTGCTCTTCCACTGCCTCTGGGCTCCAGCAGCCGCTCTCCAACTTGTGACCATCTGAAACCCCGTTACTGGAGCTCTGCTGTCAGGGGGTGAACAGAGGAATAAGTCACTCCCTGCACTGAAACAAAAACAGCTTGCCACAACTCCAAGGAAGGAATGTTGTAAACATGAGAAATGCACAGTTCAACACCGTTCGAAAATAAGTCGAGCAGCTTTGCAGCAGGTAAAATAGTCCTAAATATAACTTTTTTGTTACATTTAATAATATTACAAGAATATTACACAATTATGGGGAAGCTTTAGGATATTAAAAATGTTTTTTAAGCCAGAACCAGATGGAGAGGTAGGTTTTGGCTTTGTCTGAACTTGTAATCTGAATATTGACAATAATTCCATATTTACATTTCAAATGAAGGAGTATGGTATGGTTTTAGAACAATTTCCAGGATCATGAACCTTAAATGGCTGTTCCAAAATATATTGGAGAAACTAAAAAATGTGCAGTGGTCAGTTATAAACAAAGCTCTTTTTCCTGCAGACGTTTTGGCATTTGGAGGTTTTCCTCAACGAAAATGTCCTTTGCAAAAACCTTTATCTTTTTTAAATAATGGAAAGCAAAGTCTTATTATAACTTATGAAAAAAAATGAAACATTTCATTTAGGTCACGTCCAGAGGTACCGTATGTACTTTAGTATATTACTATTCTTACATTGCAAAGTTACAGTTTTCAATAAGTCAACAAAGGCAAAGAAAATGAAAACTGCAAGTTAGAAAACTCTTAAATACTGGACATTATTCAATATATTCACTATATTTTTTATGTCCTCCCACATACTGCTACAAATAATCTTATGTCAAACAGGTCCAAGTACACAAAGAAAAACTTGGCACAATATGTATAACTAAAGCAAAAAATGCAAAGGTAAAGTCTCAAGTTTTATAAGACATATCCTTGCGTTTCCAGCAGCTTAACATGAACAGCAATGCAAAATAGGTTAAACAAAAACACAAATGTTCAAGGAGAGTGTAACAGAATAATAACGTTGGTAAAATACAAAAGTGTATTAAAAGTTAAATGTTTAATATGACATGTATTACATTTCCTTTATTTGAAAGAATAAACATACATATTCAGACTCCCAAAAAACGCACACTTACATAATGACAATTCATATTATTATAATGTAATGTATGTCTATTTTTTATAATGACTTTGGAAAATCGAACCACTTAATGTTATAGCAGCTTTCAAGTAAACCATTATTTTGAAGAATATTGTGGATTTTTGCTGTTCTGCTTCTAATAGTAACAACACAAGCAGTTCAAGCTGATATTTAATGGTTTGTAATTTGACTAAATGCTGGAGGTATTTGACCTCTAGTCATGCAGATTAACAGATCTGCAAGTTAAAATAGTGTAAACTTAATAAGAATAGTTGTGGTTCTTTAGTCCCTATAATGGCTGTCCATGCTTAACATCACTGGAAATATTTTCAAACAGCCCAATTGGTCTTTTATGCAACTGAGAGAAAGATGCAGTTTTGAGGCCATAACTTGACTCTAGAACTGGGACGGTTAACCACTGTTTCTTGTTAAAGAATTATGTTTATTAGACATCTTTCAGTTTGAGCTTTAAATTTGTAATGCACCTTTAAATCATTGCAGTTTCAAAACAAAAAAAAAGCGGTTCCCACAAACTGGAACCGAAAACCACATAATAAAAATGATGAAGTTGGCTGAGAATAATGCCACCAAACAAGCTTCTTACATATAATAATTACTGACAAAAAGCTGCATGAATTAACATGTCTTTTTGCACAGTGTAGTATTCTGTAGTAAATGTTAGTCCTTCTTGCGCCGCTAACATCAGCATTTCTTCACAAATGCAGAACAGAATACACCACAATCTGTCATAAACATGCAACATTTCAGACTTATATCTAACCTCATCTGACATTTATTTTTTTATGTCTTCCATCACTGTCTACATCTGTTTTATGTTAGCTCTGTAACCTATACAGAAAGCCCATTCTGACCTTTGCATGTTGTGGTCGTGACAGTGGCAGCTTTTTTAATAAAAGTAATTAGATCATGTCATACATTTTTACATTTGTGGGGGGATTCAATACAGCGAAACCAAGATTATTCTACAGAAGCTCATTATGTTGTCAGAATCCCCTACTGGTATATGTCTATTCCTCCTAACTGGGTGAAATTGACCCAGAAGTACCTCAGCAGGGGTCACGATATGAGCTGGGTGGATTCTCTGAACTATTAGGGAAGGAAGCGTACATGCTTCCTCAATCTCTCCTAAAACACAAGGAACAGTGGACTGTCTTTCAGTTCTTTACAACAGTGTTTTCAAAGCCTTTCTTATAGTCTTTGTAGTTGGAATCAGTTTAAATAGACATTATGCAAGTGTACTTAATAGAAGAGAGCTGATTAGGAAAACTATAGACATGATAAAAAGAAAGTATGGGGTAAATTAAATTTTTATATCTCTAAGGCTTAAAACTGGTAAATAGCAAGTGTCTTCATATCACAGAAAACCTAACTAACTCCAAAATAAATCCTAATCAAAGTGACAATCAAAGACACACTACCATATAGTATGAATATAGTGCATATAAGAGCACAGTATGGCTATTTATTGGAGTTTAAAAAATACTGTTTGTTTTGTTGATCTTATTCAACAGAAATATAAAGAATATATGTGATGCAGCTTATTGGCAACACAGAATAAGAATGGAGTCTAACTTTAACAAAAAGTTCCTCTAGAGATAGATCTGGTTGGGTCAGCTGTCATACCTACAGGGCAAACAGAGGTGTTGTTTGTGAGCATAATGTCTTTGATTTTCCATCCAACCAGTAGATATGCAGCATTAGCTTGACTCAAGTTTTGAAGGCGAAACAAAATGTAATAAAAAAAGATAACTTTGTATCAACATATAGCGATCAAGTGGCGTATCTTAGTAATAACATTGAAGAGTTATATTACTGTGGGAAAGTTAAACTCTCATGAGTAAAACAGATTAATTGTGTTCAGAAAGATGGGACTTTTACGACCCGGCTCACTACAGTTAACTTCCCAAGTAGAGTGTGGTCTTCAAGCTATTGCTTTCAGACCACATTTCTTCTTACCTCTGGACAAAGCCGTGACTCGCATTAAAGCTGGAGTCTTTGCTATTACTAATTTCTTCTTGGATAGCCATTATGTCCAGTGCTCAAGTTTGATATCCCATTCTTAATGCCTCAATCTCTGAAAGGTTTTAGCTGCATTCGTAGCTTTTTCTCAGTTTCTACTAGGGCTGCACAGTATTAGAAAATCTCACAGTGGTGGTAATAATGGTAAAAATAATATCTACATCAGTTGCAATATAAGTCTATTTTCTTCTCTGCCGTTATTTTCATCTCTGCTTCTATCACTCTGTGTGGGTATCTGTTGCCATGAGACTTTGACCAAAAGGCTAAATATTACACTAATTTGTAAAATGTAAGTTTACAACACTTGGAATACATTAGAAAACCCAAACATTACAGAACATGGTGGTCAGAGTCTCACTGGAGAACAATTACATTTCTTTTTTTTTTCTCCGAAGAGTTTTTGCGGCGCTAGTGGCTCGTATTTTTTCCACAGTAGGCAGACAGGAAGAAGGGTGAGGAGAGGGGGGGAAGACATGCGGCAAAGGCCGTCGGGACCGGGAGTCGAACCCGCGACGTCCGCGTCGAGGACTAAGGCCTCCAAACTTGGGGCGTGCTAACCCCCTACGCCACCACAGCACGCCCCAACAATTACATTTCTTTCACCATTTTCATCGAGTCTGATTCATTTCCAAACAAGATCAATGAAGAAAACTGAAAAAGAGACAAAATATAAATATGGTATGGAGTATTTGAAAAACTGACTGTAATAAGACATTTACTCGCCAGAAGAAGAACAACATTATCACAGAAAAACCAATTTGTCCCATCAAATGCTGCAGATGCATCTTTAGGTAGCAAAGTTTGCAATAAAAAACATAATCGTTGTTGCTTACTTTCATGGACAAATGTAAACAAACAAAAAAAAAAGCCTGAATCTCAGAATGAATTCACACATCACCACACCTCAGTAGCTCTATCTTCCTGCCTGGAGGCCTGTTGAAACAATCACAGTAAATGCCAAAACATAAGCAGAGTGACTCACATAGCTGTCAATGACAATAGAGCATTGAGGAGTAGTTCAGGTTCGTGTGTGTTTATGTGTTCGTGGGTGATCTGGATTGTTGCCTTAAAGATCAGCTACATGATTAGACATGAATAAGACTTTTAGGCATCTAGTCCTTAGATAGTTTATCTAAGGACTAGAATCTTTCACACAAAGCCAGTTTAGGTTGGACAACTTCTTTTGCCTTAATCAATGAAACCGAAATTTGAAAACTGGCTTTTTTTAAAATACTTTTTCAGGCCTTTGTAAAAACAAAAACAAAAAGAATTCTGAGGGACAACAATGACACAAAAGGTCAGAACAGTGTGTGTTTGTGGATACAGAGATGTTTGTTTGTGGACTGTAGAAACACCTTTGAGCTGACAGCATTCAGAGATGTAAGGATATTAAATTCAGGTAACATAGGTGATGTTTTTCCACACCGAAGATGGAAAATTTCACACCAAACTGTTAAAAATTGACTTGTTGACCCGCTTCTCTCAACACGTTTCAGATCATGCCATCTGTTGTAAGCAAGCCCTGTGATCTGAGCTTTACTATTAAGGCTCTGCTATTTGTATCAGTGCATATAGCCTGAAAGCTAGTTGAAGTGAAGCTCGAGTGAGGAATTTGCTCCTACAGTCGAATTTCTGTGAAGCACATAATACTGCACTCCTACAGTTTTTCTGGGTCCTCTTCGGAAATCCAAGCTACTGAGATGACACATTTCAAATCATGATCAAAGTAAGACAGTCCTCCTTCCTTGCTCTCATGTTTCTCCAGCCTTCCTCTACAGCTCCTTTTGGACTTGATATCTTATTCAAGGTATGACTGAGTCTAGCAGCAAAACGTCCAAATCAGCAATATATACCGTATTTTCCGGACTATAGAGCGCACCTCCCTATAAGTCGCACCCACAAAGTTTTTTTTTAAAAACTGGAAACGTACATTTATAAGCCGCACCGGGCTATAAGCCGCTGGTATCTCCGTCGCTCTCGGTTTTCCACAAGGACACAGCAGAGAATACATCTGCTATTAAAGACGCAGCCCTGTGTCTCCAACGCCGAACCATGGACTCGTTCACGCAGAGCTTATGCGCAGCAGCTATCGATCTGCACTGCCAGATAGATAGCCTTCAACTTAAAAGCTGCATCATATGAACTTCTTCGTGTTGTTTCCTTGATGAGGGGGTATGAGTTTGAAAACATTTCTCCATCGTGCCTGCTGTTAGCATGTGCTTGTTCTAAATGAAAATCAGCACTTTCTTCTTTGATTTCCAATTTCGACTTCCAATGATTCACTTCCTGCTAAAGAGCCCCTTGGGGGTTGAAGAAAAATACACAGAAAAGCCGCACCGGGCTATAAGTCGCATGGTTCAAAGCGTGAGAAAATGTAGCCCAAAAAATACGTTACATACATATAAAAAATATTCAAATATCTGTGCTTCAAAGAAAGTTGAAGCCTCCAGAGGAACTGTAAAAAGCTGGCACTGGTGAGCATTTATTGTTTTTGTAGGTTGAGCAGTTTAAAAGTAGAATATTTATTTGTTATTTGTAAGAATTTGCAAGGCAGTATAATCTCTCTTAAATGAATTAGTATTTTAGACATTCTTAGCAAATATTTACTGGAGATTGTTTAAATGCTTGTGTATTACAAACAACAGCTACATGGACTTAAGGTGCAAGGCTGAGCATATTCAGAAAGCAGAGTAGGTTTCTCACCTTATGACTCCAGTGAAAAATTTAAAACGATTGTACAATATTTTGTCAACAATCATTGACTCCTGCGCTGGCGGACGCTTAACACCACAACAAGCTGGTCTTTTTTTCTGAGCATCAAGAAAAATTATTGTTGCTTGAGGTACAAAACATACTTTTGCAAATAAACGAGTCAACAAGTGGCACCCAGTTCGCCCCCCCCTCCCCTTTCCCTCCTCCTACGTCCCCTAAAAAAAAAGAGGGGGCATTCATTTGCAGGACTGGGCTTGGTGCCAAGCATCCAGATTCTTTGGGGCATGCCACCCGTTGCCAACCTAAGGGTGCCTGCTTTATTGGCTGTACAGCTGCTACTGCTCAAACGGGGCTGCAAGCTCTCGAAAACAGGACCCAATCCAAGGTTTCGAGAAGTTTGGGCTTAGTAATAACACACACCAGAGGAAAATTACAGCCATACCACACTCTGATGCACACCATAGGCAGCACAGACCCACACGTGAAGTTACACACACTGCACAGCAGACTCCTCCTACTCCTCGCTTTATGGCTTGTTTTCGACCTCGGTGGGAATTGAGTCGTGCTGAAAGAGACTTGACCATTGTGCTGCAAGCCTCAGCTGCACTCTGCCTGCACTGGTGGCTGTAGCGCTACAGTGCAACAGCTTTTGTTTCCACAAAACTGCAAAGAAAATGAACAAAGTATGAATAAAAAAAAGAAAAAATAAGGCAAACATCTGGCAATGTCTCCAGGTTATATCCAGATCTTAAAAATAAGTGGTTTTGTAAGGAGTTAAGTTGGTAAAGGACTTATAAGCATTTGCAACAGAGGACTGGAATAGGAATGCTGCTACCAATAGTCAAAAATGTGAGGAAACAAAAGTGACCACAGGTTTCCTTTTTGCTCCAGAAATAGAATGCATGTTACTTCATCTGCGACACCAAAACCTGACACAAACAAACACGAGGAGGGAAGAAAAAAAATCAAGTCTGAGTGGAAAAAAATAGCTGTTTACTCAGACTTACTCATTCCTCAGTCCCTCCCTTACTGTAAGGACAGAATAACACAAGCTTGCCCCGTAACAGAAAACACTGAACTGGCTTCTCCTGCTCACTCACTCTTTATTTTTCAAGTTTTTGTCATTAGATAAGCATTGTTGCCTCACATTTGGATATTTTAAGACAGAATTGCAATGTAGCTGCATGCTAACCTTACGTCATGACATCCCATTCATAGCGATTAGATTTTTATGTAGACAACATTGCTCACTGCTCAGAGCAACACACCCTATGGGAGACCCCAATCAAGTTTTCTATTGTTCATAATGCAGGTCCTTTCAGTAGGTAGATGGTTAGTGTTGTGCCCACTGAAAACAATGAAAAAAAAAATATGACTGTGATTATAAGTTAAGGGTAACTTCAGTGTTCTGCATGGAATCTGTATTGAATTTGATAATCTCAGCCACAACATTAAAAATACTTAAGAGTTCATCTACCCCGTGCAGAAATTATTTTTAAAAACTTGACAACTGAAATCTGTATTTTACGTAAACACAAAAAAACATATTTTACTATTTTTCTATTTTATTGTAGAGATGCACACATCAATGTGCATCCCAATTTTCTTTAAAATCTGATGTACCAATTCAGATTATGACAGATTGGCTTTTTTTTCACTAAATAAAATGTGATGTGTTGATATTTTTGAGGCATTCAGTCTAAGGGGAAAACATCAGATTTTTTTCCCCTATGATCCTTGATCAAAGTAACATTGGCCAATTCTAATCTCTGACTCAAGACCATCTTTACTTTTTTGTTATTCAACTGTTAAGGGAAAAAAAAGGGCGCAATTCAAGCAAGAACCTGCGGTCTAACATGAGAAAAAGTCAAATTATTTACAGAGCAAATTCAGAAAACTGCAAGTTTTCCCAAAGTGCTGAACAAAACAAAAGATCATTGTGCTTGCAAAAGCTATAATGTCAGTGATTATTCTGTATACTGAATGAATGAATGTGCCAAAACGACGCAAATTCGACAAAAGATATGCATTTACACGGTGCATGCACAAAATTGCATGCGATTATTGTTCAGTGCTAAATTGTACAACGAGTTCCTCACGTCGGATCGAAACGCTGCAGCTGCAGTCAGAGCGTGTTTGTTTCCTTCATATTACCCACCCTCCAGCCCACATAAACATTGCGCAGGCCCCATCAAGCCCTCTTTGTCCCATATATGTGTCATCGCCAAATGTCATGACAGCACACTATTTGATCAAATATGCAACAAAACGGATCTATTCCATATTTTGACTGATGCATGTTTGGTTTTAACCGACTAAATTTGCAGAGAGCGGCATTGGTGGCTGACACCGTTAAATCCGCTCCGTGCAGGAAGCGGTTAAACGCTGCAAAACACCGCACAACAACAGTGAAGCGCAGCCCGCCGGTCGGGGCCCTTTTCGTCCTCAAACATATAGAGAGGCAGACACACACCTTCAGGCTGGACTTGAGCGGTCCTTTGGCCGCTGTGTGGTTTGATCCAGCGGCTATCTCCTCCTCGGAGAACTCCTTCAGGCTTCCGTCCTGCAGGAGCACGGTGTACACGCTCCGCCGGGGTCCAGCGGCGGATGCGTCCCTGTTTTCCTGCTTGACAGCCTGGACCACTCCTGTCACCGGGGCACCGTCCCCAGTCGGGCTCGTCGCATAAACGCGGCTGCCAAGGACCGACCGCTTCACCAGGCGCCTGGTGTGCATCTCCGCCGAGTGTGTCGCCGTATTCAGAGCGCTCCCAGCAGGAACTTTAATTCATTAAACGTCGAAACACGGCCGGCGGTGAACAAAACGTCGGGAATGGCACAAGACCGCAGCGGGCAGACTACGCGCTCCAACAACCTCGACGAAGATGTTGGAAAGCGACAACATACTCGGTGGGGGAGGCAAAAACTTCCGAACCGCGTCCCGAACGCAGGGGACTCAAGCCGCAGAACTTTGAATTAGCAACAGACGGCATAAACACGAACCGTTCGCTACCAAACAGCCTCCACATCTAACCGGCTACCAATCTTCCTCGGTTCGACCTGTTTGTTTTCCCCCACTGCTCCCAGCGAGCTGCGAGGGGGGCGGCGGAAAAACGCGGAGTGATCACAACCTTCTGAAGCCGTAACAACATTCGTTCACGATTAAACAAAATGGCGACACAATCAAGTCAAAAGGTCCCGCACAAAGGCAGGCGACTCGTAACACGTCGAATTATTTTATTCTACCCCGCAAAACACATCGCCGACCTGCTTCAAGTGTGGGAAATGATAAAGACAATACCGTTTGATGACTCTGGCTCCGGCTGTGCTCTAAATCCAGTCCGCTCTTTGCTCCGACCGAGCGGGGCCTTTACCGGCGGATCGCTGCCTGTAAACATGTGCGGTCCGGCAGCCAAGACGGGCTGCTATTGGACGACGAAGCACACGCCTCCACAAGCCCCCACCGCTCCCCCTTTTCCTGCAAAGGAGGGTAATGCAACTCTTGAAGGGTGCTCCATTCAAAACAATGACGCAAGGATGGAAAGGAAACGAGATGGGAGGGTGGATGGAAGATGGAAAGTGGGAAAAAGGGGATATTTAGGCTATAAGAAAAAAAAATCTTAGACCAGACAGACAAGCTTTATTCCTTAACCTAGTTATAGATGGATGTGACCTACTTTTAAAGTACCATGGGAGTCGTAAATTACTGTGATCTGGTTGAAATATAAAATGGAGTGCATGAGAATGTATTAGTGAGTCAACCAGTGGTGGTTCTGGCATAATTTGATACCTCCCACGCCCCTCAAACTCCGCCACCAACAACCCATTTCTTTTCACACAGAGAAAACTTTACACTAAGTCAGAAAGTTTGTAGACAGAAAAAAACTTGCAACCAGACAAGAATGATTCAAACACTGACCACTCTGAAAACTGAAATGTTTTTTTTCTTTTCCATTTTCTGCTTTAGGTGCCCCATGCTGCCATTTTGCATATTGCCAAATCACTAACTACCACTAATAGAGAATGCAAAGATATACATTATTAGCATGCACTGCTAATAGCAGTAAGCAATGTCACTGCTTGTCCATTACTAAATCCCGCAAGTTGTCAGATTAGGAACTGTAAAAAAAATCAAGGGTATGATGTCATGTCATCTTTTGCTTCATAATAACTCTACGAGCATTTATTCCTGGTGAACTGGCACAATTTTTAGTTTGTTTCTGATGTGCTCAAATAAAACCATGGTCTTAAATGATTCATGTTGTTTCCCTTCAACCAAGGCCATTGGCCTAAAGTTAAAGAGGCTGGATTATGTATTTTACAGGTATATTATGGCATTTTACAGCACAATCAAGTAAGTGTGTTATTCTCAGTTTATATATGTGTTGTATATCTCAAACATAACTTAAAATAATTTTGACTTTGCAATTTTATGCCTTGACAGCAAGTGCTGGGACACCAATGTATTCACTTCCAACTACTCAACTTCCAGAAGCCAGAGGAGGTGTCGCACCGGAAAGTATGACACTCTCTCCATGACCATTTTGAGAAGTTGTAATAATTGGTGAACTTCAGAGCAAAGTACATATATGTGCTAAACCCACCCAGTCAGCATAGATGTCAGGCCAATTAATAATTCTTGGAAAGACTGAGGTTGAGCTAACTTGGAAAGAAAAATGGCCAGATGTTTGTTTCCAGACTTGCACACGTAATTGCAGTGAAAGATGGTTCTATGAAGTGTTGACTCAAGTGCACAAATGCACGCCACACTTTTCAAATTTTTCAGAAAACTGTCAACAACTATGCATAATTTTTCCACTTTATAATTATACGCTACTTTGTGTTGGTCAATCACACAAAATCATTTTAAAATGCATGCAAACTTGTGGTGTGCAAGGATGCTAGGTAATGGACGAGATGTTACAAATTTTTCAAATGTGCACTTCAATATCAGTTCATCTACTGTATATTTATGTTATCGTCAAATCCAAAATGTCTGTTTTGTCAAAAATCCTACATAGTCTAAAGCTCATTGTGAGTGCTCCTCAGAATAAAAAACAAATCACAAATTTCATAATATTCATCGTTTAATAGAAGATTTCATGTGATAAAATATTTACTTGTAAAGATTGGAAACTTGATGTGGCGCAGCAGCAGATGTGACAGTAACTGCCAAAACGGGCTTTGCCCTTTGATCAAAGGCGGGTGTCACTACAGAGTTGTCTGCTGCTTATTCAGGAGGAACAAATGGCCTCATTATGGGAGGACTAGAGCTAAAGAAAAGACATTAGAGGGAGGGGTGCACTTCTGTAAACCTCAACCAGACCCGCCCTCCCTGCAGGGGAAAATCTGTGTTTATATGACCAGGATAGGAGGAGAAGGAGCAGAAGTGAGTTTAGGTCTACTAATATATGTTGTCCTGATTAGATTTGGCACTAAAACGTCTCCATTTGGCATTTCCTTAGAGGTTCTTCATAGCATTCTGAGAACAACATTAAATCTGATTACCTGATATGCAGCTACATTACTGCATAGGGGAGCAATACCCTCAAATATTTGCTCTTCTTACACAGGAGGGTATAAATAACACTCACCATTACGTTCTTGTTGAAATGTGTACTTTCTTACTGGCCTTTATCTGTAGAGCACTAGGGGTGAAATGCATGGACTCATTCAAAGATCGAACATTAGAAGAAGAATATTTAGTTTGTGCATCATTTAAGAATCGATTACCAGTCAGAACAGGTCGACTGTCTGTTCTTAAACCACAAACAAGCTCCATAATGTCTCATGAAACAAACTAGCTGAAGATACTGTAACACTTTAATATTTGGATGTGGGTGGAAACAGCTGACAGTAATTTTCTGCAAGGGGAGTATACTGTGGCAAAGAGGGATAAAAAAATACAGCAAAATTGCAACCAAGTAAACATACTCAAAGACTTTTTTTTTTTTTCAAATTTAAGTACCAAACTCATCTTTCAATGCTTGTACCAAAGTAATTGTACCACTTCACTCACATTTGATTAGTTGCCACTTTGTTACAATCAACTAAAACAAAAAAAAAACAAGATGGACATTCATAATTGCTCTTAAATAAAAAAAAATCTTGACATTTCACAAATAGGTACAAGATTACATAGCATTTCCTGTGAATAACAGCTGGTTAAAATAGTGCTTTTACTATATACACACCTTGGCTGGCATTTCGTCAGTACAAGATGTTAAGTAGATGGATCTAAAATACATTATGTGCTCAAAGTTTACACATACAAACCTTCTGAATTCATTGGCACCCATATTAGAGATGTGTCAAAAGACTTAAAAATAAATGCATCTTGTAATGGAGTAGCATAATCACGCAAAAAAAAAATTCAGCCTTTAATTTGAAAACATTTGATCAGTTAAGGAAAAAAACATTTAAGTAGCAATTATTTGGTTTATAAAAAAGTATTGTGAAATGTACCATTAGATTTACAAATAGTGAAACTGATTCATTTTTAATGTATATTTTACAAAAGTTAATCACAGAATTTGGAGACTTACTTAAACCTATGATATTTATTAAAATAGCAATGTAAAATAATACTAAAAACATTAATAGAGGGAAATCCAATTTTCCCTTTGATATAACTGGTGTGAGACAGCAGCGAATTTCACTGAGGCACTCTAATTTGAGAAGACATGAGAACATACAGTTGAAGTAAGCCAGATGTGTGTTGATATTTAGAAGACAGGAAAACAAAATAGCAATCCACCTAAAGATTACCGTAGAAACAGTCAGATCAATTTTATATTGTAAAAGCACTGAAAAATCAAAGCTTATTGAGCCCCCATGTTTACCCAGGAAGTGTTACTTCCTACAATTTAAAAAAAAAATCTACACCATTCAAAACACATTTGTGGATATTTTTTGTAGTTTTTACAACATTTTGGACATTGGAGTAAAAAACATCTCACTAGTTTGATTTCATTAGCAGTGTGATCCACAGACCCTAAAAATCACAATGCTGAAGTTGGCTTTTGATTCAGAGATGTGGTAAAGGACAATCTCACAGTTTTTATGAGAAATTAGATCACAGATCTTTAAAAAATCTATATCTCCTTGTAAACCAAGAGTGCATTATATTACGCTAAACATAGATTCTGGAAAGCAGCTGGTGATCTTTGATACCTTATGCAATGTAAAAATTTCAGTCTGCTGGCCCTGTGGTCCTGGGGCATCGAAAACCACAAAAATGTGAAATTATTGATCTAAAAGTCTCTAAAAGGTAATAAGGTGAAACTGCTCTTTTTTTTACTTTCTGGACGAACATTTAAATAAGGGTTCTCTCACAGACATAAAAAATACGAACGATAAAAAAGACGACTGAAGCCTAAATTTCTATTTGGCAAATCAAAGATAAATGTATACAAGACTAATTTTTCAGATAATCTGAGGTTTTGTCTTTTAGATAATAAAACAACTCTGGAAACTTAATTTCCAGGTTTTTCTTTCTTATCCAAGTCAAAATATATATATATCTACGTTTTTCAATACTGTGAAGAAAGTGTTTATCTTGTCACACACACTGTAAGTAAGATGATAAGAAGCATATCCAAAGAACACTTTTGTGAAAATTTCAGAGCGGAGTTATGCTCCTGAAATACAAATTAATATATTTTTAAGGCTTTGTGCAGGTCTTTATTAGAGGTGCTAATAAATGTTGAAGGTGCTTTAAAAACTGAACTGTGGTGATGATTTCTGTAGTACCATTAAAATAATTTAAGTGCTTTGAAGCAACATGAAGACTGTCCCTTGTACCAAAAAGACAAAAAAACTGTTAAAGAATACAATTAGGCAAGTGTGTTTTGTCATTTAAACACATAAGTACTTCAAAGTTTGTGAAAGCTGACATCTTATCAATAAAATGAAAGAAACGTGTACCGAAGTGGCATCAAACCCTCTGTTAACTTTCATTTAGTATCTCAATGAAAATACACGAAACTTCTATAAAATCCTCTCACAGACGCAGTCAGAAACATTTCACAATTACACAATAATAAACATTTTCAAATAAATACAATATGATTTGTACAAAACTTGTTGCTGTCGACCCTAAAGTTTATAGAAAGGTCAAAATGTACTATGAAACTCTAAAGCTCAAACGAAAAACAATTTTTTTCCTTCGCAGTGACTGTTTCCAACCTTTCAAATGTCAAGCCCACTAAAGAAGGTAGCCGTCTCAGTTTCATCAATTGACTCTTTTTCCGCTACAAACCCTTTCACAGGAACATCTAGTGAGAATGCACAGTGGAGGTGCCGCAAACTTGACAGAAGAAGGCCTAGAAATATGCCGTTTGATGCTTCAGTAAAATATGACAGTTATCTAGAAGCTTGAAAAACTAGCTGGTGCAGAGAAGCAATACAAATAATCAAATCTTCACATAATACAGTTACTGAATGACTTTTATGCAAGTTATATGGCACTAGATCGATATCTTTTTTTTTTTTCTCTGTTGACCAGAATATGTTGCGATTATTTTTAACAACCCAGAGTTTTTAAGGCCTACCAGTACCGATGTCTCACTCTGGTTGATTAATAACGTTCACATATGATAAGCTGTACCTAAGCTGTAAAGAAGATGTACACTCGATAAGGAAACTATGAGAAGCAGTTTGCATTAAAGGCATCCTAAACAGCTGCTTCAAAGTGCTACTGTAAGACGCGACGCTGAGGCGGTCAGCTCAAAGACGGGACATTTCCCGACTGAGACCCAGCTCTCCCACGCTTTCGTAGTCAGGCTCTGGTTTGCCGTTCCCGGCTCCGTGATTGTCATCAAAGCTACTAGTCTTTGGGATGCGGACTGATTCGTAGCCGGGATCTGAGCTGTCCATTGGGGGCTCTTCGCCTGCCTGGGACTCATCAGGTTGAGCGTAGATGTCATGAACCGTGGCGTAGAGGTCGCTGGAGGACGAGTTCGGGACAATACCTTTGATCTCTGCGATGCTGCTGTAGTCGTGCTCTTTGTCGTCCTCGCTAAAAGACTGGTTGCAGTTCGTCTTATTAACAGTAGAGTACAGCGGTGACTGAAACAAGGAAAAAAGAAAAGGAACATTAAAGACATGACAATATGATACTTGATATGGGGTTCAAGACCCTGAGACAAGACAAGACTAAGGTTTAAGAAATATTTTCTAGACAAACTACTTTTTTTTTTTTTCTTTCTTTTTTACAATCTAAGTTTCAAAAATCATAAACTGTCCTTGAAACGATCTGTAAATAAGTCCACATTTGACTGGTTCATATACAGTTGTTTTTAAGCTAATCTAATACTATGGTAGTCCTAAATGAAAAATCTCCAATTTTGTTTGTCCAGAAATAAAAATAGGGTTTAATGAATCAGAAACTGTGTTTTAAAACAAGGATCCCAACCTACCTGGGGTAAATTGATATGGTGCTGGAGAACTCTTTGAGACTTTGATCAGTCTGAGTATTTCAGATTTGGAACTAGAGACGATCAAATGCTGTTCCGACCGATTTAATCATTAGCACTCCAGATGTTGGTGGATTACTATTCAAATATTTAGAGAGCGCTGCCGTCTTGGATCAGGAAATATGCAAGTTTGGGAATAAGCGAGTTGCACACACTTACTTCATTGTCTGATTGTGGGTGGTCTTCAAATTCCGGTGGAGGAGACAGGGAATTTAACTGTGGAGAAATACAGAGAAACAGATTCAGACGTGGGAGAAAAGGTATGAAAGGAACAGCCACCCCAAAGAGTCATTTAGTAACATTTTAAGGGCTGTGCTCACTTCTGATAAGAAGGTGTTGGTCATTGCACCTCCTTGCCATTTTGTACTTTGGTAGCTTCAATTTTTTGGAAGAACAAAAATGTTTTCATAATAGACTGTTGTAAAGCTAAAACTTGTGATACTGACTTTTGTTAAGACAAAAAAGTTTTCAGACTACTCTTCTGGAACATAAAAGGTCTGCATCCAACTTCTGTGGGGGTAAAAAAATGTTTTTGGTACAGATTATTTTCTTGATGCACCTAAATGTTTTCGGAACAAGGTTTTCATACCCAACTTTTGAAACACACCAGCTTTCCACAAGCAAACGTTTTGCATTTGATAAGTAATAATCTCACACTGAGTGATTCATACTCACTATGAATCAATTTGTACACATATGAAAGTTTTGTACTTCTTTGATTTAAATAATCAATAATCTGTGGTTATGGTGCTACAGTATATATAAATTGATCTAGAGGAATCTTATTATTATTTTCTTCTTTAATTGAGTCAAATACTTAACACACGGTTATGAAACAATTTGTTTACATATAAAAAATGAAAGTAGGTAGGGCTTTAATGCCAATGTCAACACAAAATAAGGAAATGACCCGCTGAAAGGGAGAATTGATCCACAACCTCCTTAGAAAGGATTAAAAGTAGCCGACTGCAACACAAAAAGCCAACTAAGACATTCCCAACAACTTTGAAGGAACACAATTAAGGAAGAGTTGCACTTCTTATTGAGCTGTATTAATAAAACATGCTATCAAGATATTGACCACTTCTAAAAAAAATGCATACTCTGGTTAAAAAAAATAAATAAATAAAAAATCTGTATGAATGCCTTGGAACGCTCTGGAGCCGATCGATGGTGAAATTCTAAACTAACCCCTCTGGTGCGAGTCGAAAACATGTTCTGCATCTTCTGCGATACATTTGAAACTAATGTTGTATATAACCACCCATTCATTAAAAAAATTATTGAGTTAAAGTCAATAGGGAGTGACAGGGAGAGGGATGCTTTTTCTGCACGCCCTCTGTCCATTTTGTCTTATGATCGATGAGGTAGCCATTAATCAACAAAACCCATCAGACAAAGCACTTCAGGAGAACTAACAAGGATCTCGATACACCCACCGGCATTCCCCAAGTAGCTTACATCATGCGGAAAGAAAATCAAAAACAGAGCTTTTTGTGTGGACACTTAAATTAGGTCCTTGGTTGGAGTTCCCAAGGTTAAAGCTGATGGATGCTGAGGTGCAGCCCTTTGTTTTAGTTATGTCCACCTCTTTGTTCAGACCACACTCCAACATACAGGATACAACCTGCACACAGAGTTCATCCATCAAACTGTCCAACCCAGCTGTATGTCTTAGTGTCTTCACGTGTGTTTCTTCCCTGGAGCGTGAAAATCAATATGACTACTTTATGGATACCTCGTATTTGGAGACATGATTACTTTTATAGATCCAACCTGAGCTCAACAACGCAGCAGACACCTTGTCATTTCACTTTAATTAGCCAGCCAATTAGGCAGAATGCCCCCTGGGGTGATATATTTGTAGAAAAACAAGGATGCAGGTGACTCTTGGCCCAGTCAGTACAGTCTCAGAGCGAAATAGTCCTCAAAACCTTATGCTAATTAAAGTGGACATTTAATCTTGAAGTAAAATCTGGTTTGTATACAGACAACAAATGTATATATACATGCTTATGTAGTAACTATAAAAGCACACAGAGAAGTTTGTCTTCCGTCAGCTCAAAATGAGACTAACACCTAACCGATAAATATTTTGACGTCCAACAATAAAATGTGGCGTGCTTGTGTGCGTTGAAGTGGGAGCAGATTAGGCGTATGCGTTGATGTTCCATGCATGTAGGAGATTTAATAACATACAGGGCGTGCAGGAAAGGCTTTGCGGTAAGCTGATTACAACCACCTCGTGTGATGGACGGCCCAGGTGTCAGCATGTCAGTCATGAGCGATGTATTTGTTGACAGACGCACACATCAATCAGTTTGAGCGCATTAGGCTGAGCGTGTATGTGGTCACTCAGGAGGAAAGACCTACGAAATCTAAGGTAATACAGAAAGGATAAATTACATCTCGCAACAAATACGTTTTCTATGTTAGAATGACTCCGTTTCGCGACAAGTCTACAGCAGTGCTGAGTGATGAATAGATCACTGTTTTCCCGGACTGCATCCCAAATGTATAACCTGGCAGCCCACCAGCGGGGTCAAATTCATTTCCTGCCTCTCACATTACATGCCCACAGGCACCAAGCCTCTGCAAACATGTGCTGCTGTTGTATATGACAGTTCAATAAATGCTCACCTGTGCAGCTTTACAGAAACTGAAGCTGCTTGAGAGTGTTTTTCCCTGTTTGCACCAATCCTTACAGCAACAGTAAATATATATGGTATAGTGCATGCTGCACAGTTACTGGCACCTCTAGAAGAGATGCATAAAAAGGTTAAATTCATCTTTTTACTGTAGTAGCACACATTTCTTGAAGAGTTAAATAAAAAAGATCTACTTTGTTTATGTAAATTCATCTACTAGAGAAAAACAAAAGAACCTCATGTTATGAAATCTTAAAAAAGAAAAAAAAATCACTTGTACAATAAAGCGAGGGCTCTTAGATCATTTGTATTCAGACAGTCTCTCTATATCATCCAGAATCCTCTCCTTTGCCCTCTTCTAATTGGCCTTTTTTTTTTATCCGTATCTGAATGAATTACCCAATAAATACACATTTCAGTTCAGTAGTAGATCCATGTTTTCAATTACAAAGGCCCACAGCATCACAGATCATCAGCTGTACTTAACATCTGCAATGAGGTGATATGCAGAGTGGGGAAAAAAAAATAATCTTTTGTTTCACATTGGTGCCATCTGGATTGCAGATCAGAGCAGAATTGTTCCATCAAGCGTCTCAAACCGCTGGCTGGCAAATCGGCTGCATCTATCTGCTGTTACGTAGATGTTGCTGCATCTTTTCTAACTATTTATTGTACTGACTGATGGCAAACTTAAGCAAATTGCTATTTACTTGCCATTTTCTTACTACAATAATGAGGCCTAACTTTAATATGTCCTTTTGTCTTTCCAATTTTGAAGAGAAATCAAGAAGTCCTGGCTTACTAAATGTTTCTAATCACTCTTATCAACAAAAAAAATCTGACATGTATTATTTAGTAATATTGATTTTAATTGTTGGGAGAGTCAATAAATGTAGAACCGATAATTTAGTAAAACAATTATTTCTGAACAGCACTGAATAAATGAACACAAATTAAAGGTTAGATTAAAAAATAAATAAATAAATTCAGAGCAAGATTACAATGCTGAATTAAAAACATACATTTATTTAAGGGCCTTTTGCTCATCTCTACCGTGCTGATAAATGAGGTTGGCACTGTGAGACAGCCTGTCTCTGTTCAACAAAGCAGCCACCTGATCAGAGGGCTTTCCTTAAGATATTTACATAAAGACGTTGCAGTGTTTTCACAGATGATTTGTGTGTGAGCATGTCTGTGCGTAAGAGGAGCCAGACAGATAAGGAGTTTCTATGGCCCAGATCATCCATCATGAAGTCTGGGTAACTGACAGCGACGGGGTCTGAGGAGCTGGTCACCAACACTCACAAAGACACAAGAATACCCGGTTCTGACAAGACAAATGACAGTCAGTTCCTGGTCATACATGGATGTAAACCACAGGGAGCGGTAAACATTCACTGTTAACCTTATATTAGCCCGAGGCGTCTATACAGCAGAATATATGTAAAAACACATGCCGTGCTATCTGAGTGTGAGATATTAGGGGGATGGGAGAAGCAAAACACATGTGGCTGTAGCCATTTGTTAGTGGTTGAATGAAAGATAATATTTTTAGTTATGTGTGTGTATGTGTGTACATGCTGTTGCCAGTATTTATAAGAATGGAAATATACAGAAGCTTGCTAGATCAGGGTTTATCACTGGTAAAGGAGAGGGATCATTTCCTGCCCTCTAATGATTAACACATGGACTTCCACACAATAATAAACAGACAAGTTGGAAAAAATATCTGTAAAACAACTTACTGTATATATATCATATAAAAAGCTTAAGATAATGTGGATAGATGATGCAGTCATTAAGTGTTCTTTGAGCTCTAACCCAATGCAGACTTAATAGATTGAATGCCTTTTTTCTAAGGACTTTAAGATATACGAGTCAGTTTGCATTCTTTTCACTGCTGAATACCTTTTAAAGTGAATTTAAAAGGTATTCTATATGCAGAATAGGTCAATAGCATTTAACCTATTTGATCAGTAGGTCAAATGCTGACCTACTGATCAAGGGGAAAACTGGCCGACGACAATTTTTACTTAAAGATACATCAAAGAATAATAAACAATTTTTTCCACTCTGACAATAATATCCATTAGATTGAGAAAACAATAACAAACAAAGTTGCAAACAAATCGCCAGCAACAAACTACTAAGCCGGATAAACACATATGAAAATCTTAGTAAATACATAATAAAAAAAGCTTACACAAATAGTTATAAAATGATTTTTTGAACCACACTGGGCAATATCTTTGAGAAAAACTGTGCTGCTACTGACAACAGAGAGGCCACATAGGCAGCTGGGGCAACGTAGGGGGAGCTTTGACACATTTTAGATCTTCAGATGAGGAATTAAATTAGATGACAGACTGCCATATCACTGATTACTGTGATGTTTCCCACCTCTCAGCAGGAGTCGAGGGAATGGGGGAAAAAAAACACCTACAAACCAGGTCTAACAAACAAGCTGCAAAATATCACTGCATCAAACAGTACGAGTGAAACTAACTGTGTATACAGTATTGATTCTCTATGTAGGTTTAATGTGAACCTCAAACATGCTGTAATACATTTTTAACATGTTACAGAGGACTGTATTTCTCTTTCTCTCCACAACTTCAGAACATGGATGGATAGCAGAACAGCATATGGGGGATTTTTATTTTCAGCTGCTTCAACATTTACACTTAAAGAAAAAAAAAAAAATAAATTTGAAGAATAAATTCAAGGTAAAAGTCTTGAAAATTGAGGGAACACCGGGGGCATAAATCAAATGTTTTATAATTTCTATGGAGAATAACATATAAACTGCATGGACTACACACTCATCAAAATAGACTAGATATACAATATAGATATACACAAGATTTTTTCGCCCCCAAAACAATGCTGGTGCAGGGTGGGTCTCTATTGTTTTTATAAGGCAAACCTTCAACAGAAATCACCCTGTCTTTTTTATGAAACTTATCCCAAGTTCATTCAGTTTATGGTTGCACAGCAATGGAGATTATCACTTTTGGTATTGATCTAGATGCAGATTATGTTTCATTTCCATCAGAACTCAGTATTTTGATGACTCCTTGACAAAGTATTGTGGGTTTTTTTTTTTCAAAGGTTAGTTTCACAGCTAAAGCAGTAACAAATAAATGTAGCATTTCTTTGCAAACTGGTGAACCACATCATTCGGTTAAACAGGGGGAAGGGAAAGAAATGTGAATAAAGATGAAAGCAAACACATTTAACTTCAGGGGAGAGTTTTTAAATTAGAAAAGTTGCCTCATCAAGCAGTTTTTCTGTGATGTTAATGTGATGTGTTGTTGACATGCCAAAGGCAGCTTCCTGAGAGCAGCTCTACTTTGAGCAGCTCCTGACACTACAGCGATGTTTATCGGTTTTCACCTCTTCAATCATTCCCATCTCTTCACCGTCACATCTCCCTCTCTCATACCTCCTCCACTTTAGTGCCATTTTTTCCTTATCATCCCACCATCTTCACTACTATTCACTCGTTGCTACAGATGACTTCATCTGTATGCTGTTGCGTTTTCCTACTTCACGTTTCTCGCTTTCTATCCTACCATCTCTCACCCCGAGCCCTCGACTCTTTTTCCTTAATGCCTTCCAATCCTTTCGGTGCCTTTCTGAGTAAATCTCGCCATCACCATCTCTATTTCATCTATCTTCTCCTGCTTTTCTAACTCCAGCTGCTGATTTTAGTCTTCTCTTTGACATCATCAAAGTTCTTTGTTTCACTCTTTGTGGCACTGAAGATATAAGCTCACTGATGGTCATCTTGAAGGATACTGTTCTCAAAATAGTTGGAGTAATTTTTTTTAAACTAAATGTGCAAAGGTATTCACACCCCTTGATTTATTTTTCATATTTTCTTAACAACCACCAACTAAACTTCAATAAATGCCGAGTGCTGCATAACTATACTGTCAAAAGAAATTTATATATGGGTTGCAAACACAGAATCTGAAAAAATCGGCATGCATTTGTGTTCAGGTCCTTTTCTATGGTAAATAATATCTACCCCAAACAATTGCTGTCAGAAGTCACACAAGTATAGAGGTCACCTTTAAAGGCTCCAAAACATTTGAGATTTATGTGTTGGTTTATCCACCAGAAGGATTACAATCTTAAAATTCAGTCTGAGATTCAGTGGTTTGGATGAAATTATGGTGCAGTCTAAGGTTAGACATAAATTCAACCTTGAGTCTGTGGCTAGGCTTGAAAAAGACTGGTTACTGAAATTCTGACTGAACTTCAGGTAGTCTGTGAAAAATGGGCCAAATGAACCAAAAGGTGTTTAAAAAGCATTGAGGGGACTAAGTACAAATGCACGCCACAGTTTTTCAGATTGATGTTTCCAAAAAAACAATGAATCCCACAAAATTATAATCTTCATGTGTCATTCCATCATATAAAATCCTAAAAAAATACATTGGAGCTTGTAATGCTTTCTAATTTGACCTAATATTTCAGGTGGTATTGATACTTTTGTAAAGCTCTGCTTAAAAAAAGTGACATATTTCAGTTTTTTACCTTAGAACTGTAAAATCATCTGTTGGTGTGCAACAAATTCCTCACCTCTCCATTGTCCAGCCCAGACCCTTCCACACCATTCATCACCGCTGGCTGGTTGTCGTTTTCATCGAGAACCTTCTTCGGTACAGGCGGCGGCGGCTCCTCCTCTGGCTCCTCCGCAGGTTTGAGTGAGAGAATGGCGGCGTTATCGGAGCGCCTTTTGGCATCCATGTCAGCGCTGTGTCGGCTCTTCTTTCGCAGGTCAACAGACGCATACTCGACCCCTTCACTCAGTGGCACCCGCTCTGGGGTGCAGGGGCTGGGGTGGCCGTTGACGAGGGCGGGAGGTTGAGGTGGAGGTTCATCGGGGCTCGGCTGGACGGTACCGTTAGCAAGGCAAGGCTGAACTGAGGTGTCTTTGATCTCCTTGACAGTCTCGTAGAGCGAGTCCTCAACGCTGACGTCGCGGGATGCCACCTCCATCTCCTTCACCACCTGGAAGCCACAGAGGCAGATTTGTCACTTTGCTGTGTGAGTTACAAAGCAACACACATTCTTCTTAGTTTCTCATGGTAACATTATTTAATTCACCAGTACTGACAAGAACATTCAACATCAGATATTGAAGAGACACAACGTAAGGTGACTTTAAATGCCGACCTCATAAGTGCTGTCTCCTGAGGCTGGGGGTCTGTCCTCCATGGGGGCACTGCCAGGAGGGAGGCTGGGAAGCTCTCGGTCCTGATGACACTTAGAGGACCTGAGCTCTGATTGGCTGGAGAGCAGTTCCTCGGACAACTGAGGGCTGGTGTCTTGTGTGTCTGAGAGGACTGTCGAAGGAAGAGACAGAGCCTACATTTTTGTTCTGTTGCATGTTGAATTTATTTCCATTTTCGGTCACATTACAACATATTTCAACCTACAGCAATCAGGTGTAACATTATGATCCTTAAAGTATGTGGGCCCCCTTTTACTGACAAAACAGGACCCCCCACTGAACCACCAAAAGGTGAGCTATTCTGTTAAGATTTTAGCAGTCAATCCTTAAACAGGGGTGTCAAACTCATTTCCATTTTGGCCTCATAAACAGCTATGGTGGGCCGGATTTAACCCCGCTGGCATTGAGTTTGTCACATGTGCTTTAAGTACTGTAAGCTACTAATAACAATGTATCTCTGCTTTGTTCATTTCCCCAAACTCTGAGCAGCTTCCCTATCCCTGCTGGAGAAAAGCATTCTCACAGCAAGATGCATGTTTTAAAACCCTAAATTTTAGTCTAATTTGACCAAAGCACTTTTCACACATTTACTGTTGCCAGCATGGCTTGTGGAAAATTCCAACGGAAGATCATGTTGGCTTTCTTTCTATAATTCAACAAGCTTTGCTATTCCTCCAAAACTGCCAGATTTGTGTAGTGCACAACAGATTATCCTACCTCTGCTGTGGATCTCTGCAGCTCTGCCAGAGCTCTCTTTCCCTAGTCACTCAGTTAAGGTCAATGGTAATGTCTGGGTATGAGGTTTTGCCATTCTTTAGAGATATTAAAGAATCTCTAAAGATTCTTTGAAGTGAAACAAAACACACTTTTTAGATGTTTAATTATACAAAAAGTTCTAAGCATAGATCATTTTCCTTCTACCTGTAAGCTGTGATCTACTCTTTCTTGAATTTATTATATACACTGCTCAAAAAAATAAAGGGAACACTTAAACAACACAATATAACTCCAAGTAAATCAAACTTCTGTGAAACTGTCCACTTAGGAAGCAACACTGATTGACAATCAATTTCACCTGCTGTTGTGCAAATGGAATAGACAACAGGTGGAAATTATTGGCAATTAGCAAGACACACTCAATAAAGGAGTGGTTCTGCAGTTGGGACCACAGACCACTTCTCAGTACCTATGCTGTCTGGCTGATGTTTTGGTCAGTTTTGAATGTTGGTGGTGCTTTCACACTCGTGGTAGCATGAGACGGACTCCACAACCCACACAAGTGGCTCAGGTAGTGCAGCTCATCCAGGATGGCACATCAATGCGAGCTGTGGCAAGAAGGTTTGCTGTGTCTGTCAGCGTAGTGTCCAGAGGCTGGAGACGCTACCAGGAGACAGGCCAGTACACCAGGAGACGTGGAGGAGGCCGTAGGAGGGCAACAACCCAGCAGCAGGACCGCTACCTCCGCCTTTGTGCAAGAAGGAACAGGAGGAGCACTGCCAGAGCCCTGCAAAATGACCTCCAGCAGGCCACAAATGTGCATGTGTCTGCACAAACGGTTAGAAACCGACTCCATGAGGATGGTATGAGGGCCCGACGTCCACAGATGGGGGTTGTGCTCACAGCCCAACACCGTGCAGGACGCTTGGCATTTGCCAGAGAACACCAGGATTGGCAAATTCGCCACTGGCGAACCTACCACAGTCAATCAATCAATCAATCAATCAATCAATCAGATGAAAGCAGGTTCACACTGAGCACATGTGACAGACGTGACAGAGTCTGGAGACGCCGTGGAGAGCGGTCTGCTGCCTGCAACATTCTTCAGCATGACCGGTTTGGCAGTGGGTCAGTAATGGTGTGGGGTGGCATTTCTTTGGAGGGCCGCACAGCCCTCCATGTGCTCACCAGAGGTAGCCTGACTGCCATTAGGTACCGAGATGAGATCCTCAGACCCCTTGTGAGACCATATGCTGGTGCGGTTGGCCCTGGGTTCCTCCTAATGCAGGACAATGCTAGACCTCAAGTGGCTGGAGTGTGTCAGCAGTTCCTGCAAGATGAAGGCATTGAAGCTATGGACTGGCCAGCCCGTTCCCCAGACCTGAATCCGATTGAGCACATCTGGGACATCATGTCTCGCTCCATCCACCAACGTCACGTTGCACCACAGACTGTCCAGGAGTTGGCGGATGCTTTAGTCCAGGTCTGGGAGGAGATCCCTCAGGAGACCATCCGCCACCTCATCAGGAGCATGCCCAGGCGTTGTAGGGAGGTCATACAGGCACGTGGAGGCCACACACAATACTGAGCCTCATTTTGACTTGTTTTAAGGACATTACATTAAAGTTGGATCAGCGTGTAGTGTTATTTCACTTTAATTTTGTGTGTGGCTCCAAATCCAGGCCTCCATTGGTTAATAAATTTGATTTCCATTGATGATTTTTGTGTGATTTTGTTGTCAGCACATTCAACTTTGTACAGAACAAAGTATTCAATGAGAATATTTCTTTCATTCAGATCTAGGATGTGTTATTTGAGTGTTCCCTTTATTTTTTTGAGCAGTGTACTTTGTTGTGTGTTGCTTTAATGTGAGAAAATTGGAAAGGGTTTAAGACTTTTACAAGGTTCCATAGATGTACCACTAAGCAACAGCATCCAGAAGTTGAAGTGGAAGCACGATGGCTAACAGCTCTGAGGCTATATGTCTCTGCTTACTTGTACCGCTGGTTAGAGGACCGTTGTGAGAGCTGCTGACTGCTGCGTCAGTCATTGGACTGTCTGCTGATTGGCTGACCATCTCCTTCTCCGACACCTGCACAACAAAGGATGAGATGTTTGTCACTGCAGAGAGAGCTCACCTCGCTGCTGAGCAAAAATCAATCTGGGCTCGTCCCCACTCGGACAAAATGGTTGACTTTCACACATCTGCGCAATGCAGAATAAAGAGAAGCAGATTTCTATAAAGATTCTCCAGCTTTCTGGATATTTCTCTCATATTTGCAGCACTAATTCATTTTTTCATGCTTCCCTGCCTCTTTATCTCCACTTCTCTGAGCTATTCTGGTCACACCACTTTAAGTTCATTATCTAAACATTATTCATGCCTAATTAAGCATCCGTTTTCCTTGATTACCAAGAAAAGACTTCTATAGATAGTTAACATTTTCTGTTTGCATAAAAAACAAAGGAAAATTCAAACTTAATCAGGCGTATTGCATGTATGGGACTTGCATTATGATAAATCATCGGCATCTGGCATGTTTTAAAATATACAGGACAAAAAAATCTCAGATGGACGCATTTTCTTTCATGTTTTTCTTTGATCTAAGATCGACTGTGTTAAGACAGCCACACTATGTCAAGAAGATTATAAAAGTTCATCCACGAAGGGCAAGCCACACAAAAATCTGTTGCCTTGTTTTACCAAACTTCCTTCCACAAAAACCTCAGTGACACTGAGCAATATCTCTGAAACTGGCAAGTTGACAGTGTTGCACAAGAACGCTCCAGCAGCTGACATCCTGTTCTTGCACCTAAATATGAGCACCTTCCAGCAACAAGCCTGTAAAAATCAACATCTCTATTTAACCCTCATGAAAAGTTTGCCTCCACCATTTCCAACTCCAAATAACAGTTGCAGATAAGTACACCAATCATCACAGGATGTGGCATGCAGTTTTTAAAACAGAGATGAGATTTGTTAACATGCAGTTTGCTCAAACTCTCTTGTTTCTGTAGTTCCTCCGTTAAAGAGTTCAGAAAATGTGAAAACATCACCAAAGGGCGTCAAGCTTGATGGTTCTTTGTTTAGGTTTTTTGTTTTCATTCTGTGTGTGTGAAAGGAGGAGGGTGTAAAAGAAGCTCTACATCCCCATCTAGTGGACATACACTCTAACAGCTGCCGGTTTCAATGATGTAATGTTTTAACTGTTTTATAACCCCAATATTTGTCATGTGGTCTTGCCATTGTTTGTCCTCTTAAGACAAAAAAACATGATGACATTTTTTAAACAATCATGTTTTCTGTTATATTGCTAATAAACGTCGTCTACAGTATTACGTAAAAAATGTCGCCATCATGTCAGGTTTTATTGGACCTCGTCGTAATGGTCTGTTTCATTTCTTGTGTCAAATAGAACCTACTGCAGACTAAATGAAAGAGAAATTGTCCTTAGTGCAGTAACAGAGAACCTACAAATATATTAAGAGCAAGAGGCATAAGAGGGATTCAATGCAGAGAGATTGCAGGTGACAGAGGAAAAGCACGTCATGCTCACAGACAAAGACCCCCATTTACCCTGCCAGGCTTTGACATGGTCCGTCATACAAATGGGCACCTCTTGTAACAATCTGGCAAGCTGGTAAATTATGTTTGTGCACAAGGCTGGGGTAAAGATATCACTCAAATACAAAAAGCACTCTGCTGGGTGTTCTCACTGCATGCGACAGACTGATGCAGACGATAAAGCCACTGAATGAGAGACAATAAGAGAGCGAGAGGACGTAGTTCAGGCTGTGAAACCTGGAGATTTGTCAGGTCCAATAGTGTTTTGATTACTGGGGTATGACTATTCATTAATTTGGTCATTAGTATGCAATACCTGATGTAGTGTTAAAGAGAACACCACTTAATTATTAGTAGAGAAACAATTGGCCAAGGTCACCTTAATAAATACTATATAATTCTTTTCAGTCTCACAGAATTGAGAGACTTTACAACAGTAAAGTAATCAATCTGGAAATGTCAGTGAAAGCCATGTTCTCTCTTCATACTGTAGAGATAGACATGATTGTAGAAATGTTTCACAATAATTTTGCCTTTAACTTTGGTTTCATTTGTTTTTCTTCTTATTGAAAGTATATCTTATTGTGTTTGTCTTTAGTAGCATCTCTTTCTTGGAAAAAGATGAACTACTATTATTTTCATGTTCCGATTTCTTTTTCCTCCCATTGAAAGTAATCTTTGACCATTGTTTACAAATTTAGCTGTGCTTCTTTTTGTGATGATAAAACTATCGTAACAATTAACCACGTCTTCTCTATTGTTGTTCATATTGAAAGTACGTTAGTTGAGTTTTCAGTATGTAGCTATGTCTTTTTCAAGGAAGAAGTCATTGGTTATGCTAGAACTACTTTTAATCATGCTTCCTCTCTTGATTTTTCCCACAGAAAGTATTCTTTGCCTTGCATTTAGCTGTGTTTTCCTCACTGAATGAAGCCCAGGCAAAGCAATCAATATTGTTAACTATTTCTCTTTCCATAGAAAAAACACCTGGTTCTTCATAGGGTCTGCTTCTGCTGGATGTTTTCTGGTGCCTTGAGACAGACTCACTGCAAAGACAACAATCAGCTGGACTTTCTCAGACAAATATTCTTTAATAATTTTGGGGTTTTTTTTACCAGTTAGTTTTTTATATTCAACTGAATTTGACTTTGTTTTAATGAAGTTTGAATAGAACTGGGCTAATTATCACAGAGCACAACATACCTTAGTTTATTCTAATATGTTGAGAATGAGCAGGGAAAAGAGAAACACTGTTGCAAGAACATGGATCATACTTAGTATTTGTACTAAAATGCAGTAAAAACCCTGTGATCCTACTTACTCCATTTACAAGATTTTCTTGATCTCCTGTAGTAGTTCCATTTATTACTTTCTTCTGCCTGAAAGAGAGAAGTATGAAAAAAAACAATAGAGGGATAAGTGCACCGAAGAAGTGTGAGTTTTATTGTTTTGACTATCACACATGATCAAATAACAGATTTGGTTCAAAAAGCTTCAGCCTCTAATGTGTACACTGCTAACCAGGAATGCAAGGACTTTGTCCTTCAGGTTAAAAAAAAAATACACCCTCTTTGTTCACTTTGTAAGGTCCGCTGGTGCAATCTGATGCAATCCAGTGTAACGGACCTGCCAGGATTCTTTAAACAAAGCCTGTGGGCTTCTGTCTGACATGGAGGGGCTCTGAGATCAGACACAACAATGAATGTACCATAACAGGAATATAGAAAACCACAAAACCTACATGACAATGGACTGGACACACATAGAAAAGGAAAATATAATAGACATGATTGAGAGAAGTACAAAAATGTAACGTACATAGCCTAAAGAATGTACGTGTGTATCTCAATTCATCAGAATTTTGTCAAAAAGTTGATTTCAGTAATTTATTTGTGTTACTACTGAGCGTTTTTTGTAAAAACAAAACATTGTACCAAACATTGTATCAGTATTAAAAGCCTCCTTTATTTCTTTGATGTATTATTCACTAAATGTGGAGTATTCACCACACTGTGCATGCCATGAATCTGCATAATATTTCATCTTCAATTTTTAACTGCATTAAAGAAATTAATTATTCACAATAATTTTCTGATTTATTCAGATGCACCTGTGAAGGAGTCCATTAGTGATGTGCTGCTATGATAGGGCTGAAACGATTCCTCGAGTGATTCAAGTACCTAGATTATTAAAATTCCTCGAGGAAAATTTATCTGAATCGAAACTTCGTTAAATTATATTTTATTATTTAGCGCACCCTCTTTCCGGCCGGGTTATTACTTGCGCTCTCACTTCCGCCTAAGTTGTTGACAAAAGCTAAGTGTTAGATAGACTGAACACGGCGGGCGGCTGCGCATTAGATGATTAACCTCAGTGTAGCTTTATGGACGAACCGGAAAATTTATTTCATATCATCCCTGTCTCAACAAATGGGTGGCGGCACATAGCTGGTAAATGTTTCTGTGTGTGACGAACGAAGGTGTCAACACAAAAGCTATAAATGGAACACCAAGGTAAGAGTTAATCTATTAAATTGACTGAAGATGAATGCATAAACTAAAAGCTGGAGTACAGACATTTTTTTGTATTTGTGAGGCCTGCCTCTTTATTATTAAATTGAGTATAATTTCAAATTTTGGTATAACTTTTCTTCAGGTTAACATAGAAAGTGAGCTATTATTGTTACAGGTTAATTTTCTAAACTACAGAAAAGTTATTGTTAGGGAAGCTAAAATATGAAAAATTGGACTGATGTTGATATGTGATAGTAATACTGCTGTTATGTTAGATTTACCAATGTTTTATTTTATTATTTTTTTTATCAGATTACTCGATTAATCGTAAGAATAATCGACATATTACTCGATTACTAAAATATTGGTTTACAACAGCCCTATGCCATGATTAACAGCAATTTGCTTCCAAAGTATTAAGACATTTAAGCAGTTGAAAGGTCACACATTAAACTGCTAAAAAAAAAAAAAAAGGTACATATTATTTGCAACAATACTAAAAGAGTTTGCAGTATTAATGGTTAAAAATAAATGTGATAAACTTTTAATATGCGAGTGTATGTTTCCCGTGAACCTGTGGCAAATTTTTAAACATCAGGCCTTGGTTAAAAGATGCAACTTACAGCACAAACTTCTATCTAATCTGATTCCTCTTGCAAACTTAAACATTTTTATAATTTTATTTTATCTTGTTTTTATTTGAGGTTATCAAGCACCATTCCTGGCCATAGAGTCACATTCCTGAACAACAGGAAAAGTACAACAGAGGATTCGTGTTGTTGTGCGATGCGGCTCACCCCCGACAGCTGGCGCACAGACCAAGCAGCACAGAGAGCAGAAACAAGCCGGTGACGATGCTGAGTGTGACGACCAACACCAGCTGCTCACTCTGCGGCCAGTACGTGGCGCCAGTGGCAGCTGCCGTCCCTGACCCAACAACTCCCGCCTCCGAAAGCCACCGCACTCCACTCAACACCGGAGCCATGATACATCACACTGTGTGGGCAGAGGACATCGGACAGGTACCAGCTGGGAAAACACAAGCAAAATACAGACACTGTTGAGTACAAGTTCAGCTGGAGCCAGGTTCAAAAATCCCCCCCAAATTGTTCAAACTGTGATGACTTGTTGCTTTGACCCCAGAAAAGGTGAGAGTGAAAAGAGAGAAAAAAACATTATTTTTATTCAAACAAGACCTAAGTTTTCTTATCGGAAATGAGACGAGCATCACCCAAAGATAAAAGAATGCAAAAGGAAAGTCGATTCTAGAAAATACCAACTGTTTCCATAGCAACCACCAGACGCTATCTTAATGTTGACCAAACAAAGTTCAGAGACTTTTCTAAATGCTACTGGTATTTTTTTCCTCTCACCACCAAATAAATATCTTGAATTTAATTGTTGTCGATTTCTAAAATACTCGGTGCTAAATTATGCTATTGTAAAAAAAAAAAAAGAGAGAGAAAAAGAAGAGAAGAATTCTTACAGATTGTTACCAGAAGTGCCAGAAAGTGAGAAGGTGCACCTTGGATCAAGGTGTCAAGCTCCTTGTAAAAGCTCAATCAAACACAGAGCTGTTAAAGTTTGACCAAACTATCAAACCTTTAAGAGTATCATTAATTTAAAACCCTGCCTGAAACATTGACTCAAATAAACTAAACCAACCTTACAGCTGTTTGTTTTTCTCTGTTTTGGAGACCGGTAGCCATAAATTCAGATCGTTAATATAAAAAAAAAAAAAACTCCGGATTTCAGATTTTCTTATTTTAAATCAAGTTGTTAAGGTTCAGGAGCATTTTTAGTAACAGACTATACAAATGCAGATATTTATAACACCAGAACCGTACGGGAAATTTGCTACAATACACATAATTTTACTAAGATTTGAGTGTGGCTATATGGCTCAGTTAACGAAAATATTTACAATGATTATTTAGACCACAACACACTATGGTGTTGTGGTCTGGCTGCACAGACATAAATTGGATCAAAATAAAGACATTTTCATGTCTTTCTTTGAAAGTGACCATTTTTGAGGCTGAACCCCTCAGTTCATCACTTCAACTGCATGTTATATCTGGATATGACCAGCAGGTGGCAGGCCAGAGCAGAGAGTGGCTGCAGTGCAGTCTGCTGCAGTGACCCCCCTCTATACAGAGCCTCCACAGCCAGCATGCGGGCTCTGCGCACAGCATCAGAAAGCTCCTCACGTCTCTGTCTAACAGCTAAAGTTAGGCTTCACTGAACTGATGGAACCCCCCGATGTTATCACAGATGATTCATGGGTGATGTGGAAGGTGGGGGGTGGGGGATACGGCAGGGGGAGGAGGTGGAAAATGTGTGAGCCTCAAGAAATGTCAAACAAATATATGTGAAGAGGGCTGGTATGTAGCCCAGAGAGAGTGTGCTTTGTGGGTCCCCAAGGGTGCAGAGATACAAAAGAGGCCGATGACCAAGGATTGCACAGTCAGGAGTGTTTAGTTTCTGCATATTTGCCTGCTTTGGCATTTTCATTCAATAACTTCCGAAGACAGCCACATCAGAAATGTTGCAAGGAAAACTGTAGAAATCCAGCTCTTTATTTTGCATGAGCCAAACTCCTGCCAGACAGTGTGTACAGAATGAACGCATGTTGTTCTGGGACTGAACAACTTCTTTGTCTCTGGCTGTCTTATGCTAATGTGTCCTGGGAGCGTAGGAGCTGTGGACTCAGTTCTACCAGGCGAGAAAGTTTTGTGTGCGTCTTGGGTTGAGCTGCAGAAGTCAAATTAAATTTCTTCCGCAAAGGACGTTGAGGAGAGGTTTCTGTTTTGGTTACAGGAGTTGAGTTTCTCTTGATACAAACACACCGGGATTTCTGTGTGAGTGCCTGTTGAGGAGGAGAAAATAGCCTTACCTCGACACTGTGGATGATTAGTCAGGGATGGCCTCGCCTGGAAGAGAGCAGATAAAAATTAGAAGGAGGTAGGGGAAGGTTATTACCTCAGGGAGTGGGGATTGGCTTTTTGTGGGAGAGAGTATCAGTGACTGTAGACAGGAAAGCCGTGTAAGTTGGGGGGTAATGAGGGAATTTGTGAGCAAATTCAGAACAGGCTGGCTAAAAGCTCTGGTTCGCACACACAGGTGCATCTCTGAAACATGATTTTCTTTCAGTAATTCAATATGAAATGGGAAATTTAGATACATATTTATTACACACAGACAATTCTTTCCCGCTGTGAATTTTGATAATCATAGCTTACAGCTAACAGGAATTCAAAACCAACTTTTCTTTGCATAAGACACACAAAAAAAGGGTCTTAATACAGAAACGTTATGACCATGTTATGACCTAGAAAATCTTGTGGGAGAATGCTGACTCAACAACCTCTGCAAGAACAGTAAAGTCATAGCTAAAGGTGGCTGATCATATTAATGGAAAGTTAAATGGAAAAAAAAAATTACGTCATAAAAAGTGCACAAAGCAGGTGGCGCACATTTCTATTCTGCACTAAAATCACAACCACAAACCCTTCTTTTATTTCCTCCATTTATGTAGATCCTCTGAGATCAGAGGTTGTGTGTGCTTTCTAATCATTCAGCAAGAATCACAGAGCCAAAGGGGCGTGGCTTACAATTCACAGTATTTACCTGAGCAATGTGTGTAAGGTGTGCATAGCCGACCTCATTCAGACTTTAAGCAAACTCAAGATGCAACATCCTTTGCACTGATGCAACAATTCATGCAAAATAAGCCCCAACCATCCCATACAATACTAGAAAATGGCCTGAATTTATATGGTAGTTTTCTTATCATAACAACCACTCAAAGCAGTTCACACCACAGAGACATTCACCCAACTACATTTCACGAACTCAAAGATTCATAGATTTAATCCATAACTTTTCATTTGCAACACGACTACTCACACTTGCCCTAAACTCTTTATACATACTTTAGGAAGCAGGTGGAAACTTTTACAAATACAAAAATGTATTTTATTTTTGCTCCTATCAGTTATTAAAATTTTTAGCATAATTGAACCATCCAAAGTAACATAAGTAAACTTTTGGGATTATATCAGTGTATGTGTAACCCACAAGCCAGTTTCAATTTGTACAGTGAATTACTGAAATTAGTTTGAACAACATCTACTGAAATGCAGTCTTATTGTGCCACATAAAAGGAGTACAATATGCTCCAATGTGTAGAACACATGGGGAACAACTATACTGATCAGTCATGTAACTGAGAAGATAATGACTAAGTGACATCATGGCTCAACAGTATCATGTAACACATTATAACTAATATGAAGATTCTCACATTAAATCCCTAAGAGTTCAGTAGTTAAGACAATAAAACCAGCAGGACACAGTGATTTTTCTGACCTTCATCTTTCATTCCTGCTTTAAAAAAAAAGCTCCCCAGCATGCTGTCAGACCCTCTATTACTTGTGTCTGGGAATAATAATAATAATAATAAAAAAATTCCTCCCTTGACATCGTCTAGCCGGCTCCTGTCCAGGTGTCACTATCTGGCAACTGTGTGCCGGTCCGCTTGTGTCTCGGCTGGCGCTCAAACCAGAATAATTACCGGCTGCCACGGTGCAGTGTCACCATGGCAACATTGCCTTCTACCCATCACCACTATTTATGGTGGCACACAGGGAAGAAGAAAAAAAGAAAATCAAGAGAGATGTTGTAAAAGCAACTTGTGGATTATTAGGCTGCAGGTGGTGGGTTTTATTTGTTTGATAAAGAACCTCTGAACTCCCCACCAGCAGAGCAGAGGACAAATGGACTGGAAGGGATTCAGGTTCTCTAAGACATATAATATTAAAAAAAGTGACCACATTAAACACTTTAAGAAGCAAAAAACAGCTACAATCTGTAGTTTTTAGTATGCCTGAGAAATTCTGAGTGTCTCAAGCTGAGGGTATAATTAAGTCTTTATTGCAGATTGAAATTGTGACATAAAAACAGAAAACATCTTCTGACACTGAGAAATGACTCATTTTAAGCCAATCCTAATCAACATTCACAGTAGTTTTCATGCGTAAAAGTGCCTTTCAAAGTGAAAATCTTGTAACATAGAAATTACAAGATTTCACATCATGAAAGTGATGTAACTGCATAAATGTTGAATTGTATCATTTTAACAAGTAATGAAAGGAAATGTGATTTTATTAGAGTACTATTTAGATAACAGTATCCATAATCTACAAAAAAGAAAGATTTTTTTAATAGATTTTGTTTACAATGATAAACAAAAATCATGCATACAGGCATAGGTCTGACATACAATTTACTGTTGCACACAATGTGTTTGTGGTGGTCAAGCATGGTGGGATGGGTTTGAGAGTGCTGGTAAATCTTACAACTTTATTTGTGCTCAGCAGGTTGCTTAATTTAATCATTTAATGTAATTTTCATTCCATTTACTGATGTTTTGTTTCAGTGGAAAATAAGTTCAAACAAAGATTTAGATGCAAATATAAACAAAGTTGATATGGTTATGGTTTAAACAGTTGCACATGACAGAATATCTGTACATTTATCAGTGGAACAGTGGCTGTGATGAATCAATAAATTATCAAATCTAAGTTTTTTTATGTCATTTTTGCTTGGGTTTGTATGAACAGCAAAAAAACAAACATCCTGGCTGCACAACAGCACTAACCAGGACCAGAGGGCGACTTGGATGGAAGGTGAGAATGATGGGGGAGGGGTGAAGGTGAATTGGGGTGTGCAGCCAAGAAAGGGGGAGGAATGACGATGATGACGATGACGAAAATAAAGAGGGGAATGAACAAGCAGCACAAAAACACCAGGATCAACACAAATGTACAGGTGAAGAAAATGCAAACAAAAACAAAGCAGAAATGAAAAATTAAAGCCATCCTGGACAGCAGAACAAGCACTCAGGCTGATATACAGTAGCCATAGTGACACATACACCCATCCCTCGGGAGGTTTGATGATTTACTGCCCCCTACATTCTGCAGTGCAAAAGCGACCCTGCCCTGACCGAGACACTGTAATCATCTGAATAAACACACAGGCACAAAAAGGCATTCAGAACCAGCAAAGTCTGTCGAATCAGTTCTACAGATTCATTATAATTAAAGAAAAAATCTCGAGCACCAAACAGACTGGCGTTCAGCCAGAAGCACCATCATGCACGTAATTCAATTCTCTCTAATTTGCTAATCATGTGTCTTAGGTGTGTGTTAGGCAGAAGAAGCGTAATAACAGGTGCTTCTCATCAAGGGACATATCAGTGTTGCTGTGGTAACGCTGGCCAGCCTAAGGGTTATTGGTTTAGTATGAGAAATTGATCCATCCTCTCTAAATGGGAATATTGAAACTGCATAATTTATAAAGGCTCCCCTCATATTTGCAGCTCTCATATTACAAGTAAATATGTTGTATTGATACAAAGTAATAAAGCCCTTTGCTTGTACAAGATGCAGAAGCAGTGTCTAGCAGCAACATTTATATTGATTGGTGTTTGCCAGTAGGATTAGAATACAGTCTGCAAGGGTACCCCAAAATAAATGATATTTTCCATATCTACTTTTAAAACAACCCTGTAAAGTTAACAGTGTGTGCACAGATTTAGCTGGAAGCTCGCACATTAAGAATGCAGTCACCTCTTCCACTGTAAAATGTAAACCACTGAAAAATAAAAGGCAAAAAGTATGGAGTTCAAATATAGGGAGGCTGTTATGATTTTAAAAAACTATTTGGCCGAGGTGGTGGGACACACCAAGAAAAACCAAGCAAAAGCCCAGCTGACTAGTTGGTTTAGAGAATCTGTGCTGAACTCCGATAACAAAAATTGTATTGGCTTCAAGTATTAAATTAAAATTTATGTCTTCCCCTGGTTCCTGTTTAATAACAAAAAAATTCAAAAATAATTTTGGAACATCCTCTAAGCTGGTTTGCTAATGAGTAATGCCCTAACCCTAACCCTTGAAATCCAAACCAGCTGCAAGATCACGGATCAACCGCATGTCCATTTTCTCCATTGCCAATGACAAAGCTCTTCTCGTCCTCATCATGCTCTGACCCGTCCTGACCTCGCAGGGTTGCTACAGTCCACAGAGGCTCTGTGCATATGTGCAGTGATTGTGTAAACACTTGTGAGCATCTGTTCAATCTGCCTCCATTTAAAGTCCAACAACTCCATGGGAAAGCCTCATTTCCTGCCTTCCTCTGTTCATTTTTTAAAATGACATGACTGACCCTGAAGTCCAGCACCAGTTTGTGTTCCAAAACATAACTAAACACAAGCTGCTATATTTATAGTGAATAAAACCGTAATGTAATTGATGCGCTGCTGAATCACCTCATGGATTGCTCACAATTTGCTTTAACTGGAAAGTTGTAACTCTTCTTTAACCAAAAGCTTTTATTAGCTACATAAATTAAATCCTACTTAAATATAATTCTCTTTTTTTCTCCACTAGAAGAACTTCTCTCACTTGTACTTTCTACAATTATTTTTGCCAATACCTGATCAAAACCTTTAAACCATTATCCTTTAGCTCTGAGAAGTTAAGTATGTCTACGGCACTAAGATTGTGAGAAGAATAATCACTCTTTCAATCTAAAGTTCAGTTCCGCTTTTATCTTCCGATCTTTAACCACTGTAATAAATACATATATTGCAGTTACTCTGACATATCTTTTAACTTCACCCTTTTTTTTCGCACGCTCTCTCGGCTTGGAAAGAGGAAGAACCTCGTCAGTGTAAAGAACTTCACCCATTTGTTACTTTCAGCAAACCTCCATAGTAACAACAGCCACTGTAAACGCCCTCCGAACATAACAAACAGAAAGGGGGAAATTCAACTGAGGCAATCGCCTGCAAAAATATTTATACCACTTGAACTTCTTCACTTTTTGTAACGGTCCAGCCACAAAATTTTATGTATTCTATTTGCGATGGACCAGCGCAAAGTACTTTCTAAATGAACTGGCAAAAAAGTTACAAGGATTTAAGATTTTTTCTTATATTTGCATTCAGACCTCTTTACTCTGATGCCCAAGTTAATGTCTAATGTCTTCAGAGATCACCTGTGTGTCAGTTAGTCAGTATAAATTCAGCTGTTCGTAGTAAACATTAACAAACGGCTTTATGAAGACCAAAGAACACAGTAGAAAGGTCAAAGAGAAAGTTGTGGAGAGGTTAAAGGCAGAAATTATAGCCTTCCCCAAGTTTTGGACATCTCACAGAACCCTATCTAATCCATTAGAGACAACTAAAAGCACCATAGTGACTTTGGAAGAGCTGCAGTATAATACAGTTCAGAATTGAGAATTTGTTAACAAAATAACTAACGCAGGTTGCAGGGAGAAAGCCAGACAAGTTCCATTTGCACTTTGCTTGAAGCAATTTAGGAAATAGCAAATGAATTTAAGAATGAGCGCTGGTCCAAAGAGATCAAAATGATACTTTTTAGGCTGAAAGCAAAAGAAAATATGTTTGATCTATAACTAAAACTGCACAACACTCACAATGAGTCTTCTTAGTGGCAGCATAAACATCTCATTAAAACTGATGAGATCATGTATGGCGCTATGTACTGGACTCTCCTGAAATAAAACTTGTTAGACTTTGCAAATGATTTGAGATTTGGGTGAAGGTTCACCTTCCAACCATACAATGACCCTAGACTTACCGCCAGAGATACTTTGATTTAGACCAAAGTATATATATGTGCTTAAGTGAAATAGTTCAAGTCCAAAACCTAAATTCAACTGAGAATTTGTGACATATGAATGCACTCTATTTAATTGGACTGAGCTTGAGCCATTTCATTATTAATAATAATAATTTTAAAAATGAGTCTCTGGATATAAACATACCCTCAAAGACCTACAGTTGGAATTGCAGCAAAAGGTGGTTTTACAAAGTATTGACTCTGCGGCCACACTATTATTCAGGATTTGTTTTACTTTTATAAACATTGTACTTTGATTTCACAACAATGCACTACTTTGTGTTTCACATAAAATTACAATAAAAAAAACATTGAAGCTTGTGGTTATAATGTGACAACACAAGGAAAAGCTTAAGGGCTGTGAATTAGTAACCGCCATGTTCTGGTGAGAGACAGCAAACATTAACAAAACTGAAACTTAATGAGAGGAGCCAGATTTTGTGTGTCTCCGACACAACAACGCATTGTTTCACTGTCACAAATTGATTAGCTGTATGATTGCAGAGCCATTCAGCTATTAATAAAATGCTAAAACAAAAGCAATTTGTGCATTGCAATAATATCCAGCAATTAAACTGAGCAACCAGGCATAACATCCAAATATGTAAATAGAGGCATGGAGCGTGAAAATAAAAAACAATTCAGCTATTATTAGGATTTGATTAACTGTCATTCATACTGTAAGTATGACCTCTAATAGCAAGATAGAGAGAGAACTGAACTTTGAGGATTTCAGGCCACCTCTAAATTATCTAACAGTTAACATGAGAGCAGTCTGCTTTTCAAGTGATCCTGAACATACAATGTTGACCTGCCTCTGCTGAAAGCAAAGGAAAATATGAACTGCTCGTGCGTAAGCAGATGCACATCCATGCGCGCAACCCTGACAAGGATATAGCCGATTTATTTAGCACTGAAACAACTGCATGCATAGCATTTCTCCATCATTGTCACCTTGAGATGCAGATTAGCATTAGAGTGAATAAGTAGCAGATATGACCACCTCATTATTCACTGGCGAAGGCCTTTATGAGGTGAATAGCTGCAAAGATAAGGGGATTATCAGGGTGAATGGAATGGGATGAAGGATGTTTTGTGTGTGTGTGTGTGTGTGTGTGTGGGTGCGTGTGGGTGCGTGTGCGGGTGTGTTGGTGTGTGTGTGTGTGTGTCTGCGACTGAGAAATCCATGGAGGTAATTCATTGTAAAAGCTGCTAATGAGATGCAACAGATGCATACAGACGAATGGGCTCATTCTCGCTCCAGCTAACACACATGCTTCACTGAGCTGCCATGTGCACAATAAACACACTGAGGTTGTCAAAAATGTACAAGCAAAAATAAGTCTTTAAAGCGTCTCTGCCACACCCAGAGCTGCTGCTGCGGAAATGGCCAAGCGGTGGTTCATTTATCTCCCTCCCATGACACCAACCTTTTGGACAAAGGGCACAAGGCAGCAAGGGGATTAATAGAGGTGTGTGAGAATAGGAGTGGCTGAAATGGAAATAGGGTCCATCTTTACAAGGCTCTAATCACAGCAAGGGTGTCTTAATAGATGACCCAGGTGGGCTGAGTGATAGAGGCTCTGTCCCTTTCAAACAAAGTGCAAAATGGATTTATTTAAGGTAAATTGTATTAAACATGTACACTGAATTTCTATCATGTTCCTTCCCCTGTCCTCCTCACCTTTCCGCACTCCATCTTTATAGCTTTCTAGACAGAAAACACTGCATCATCCGGTAAAGATATGGTAAAATATGGAAGCCCACAGGGCCTCATAGGGCACGGCTACAATCAGCAGCTGCAGCAGTCGGGGGTCAGTTGGACAGTTGGAGGGTGGCTGGGAGGAATTTTGAAGCTGAGCAAGGACTGCAATCTCATAATGGCAAAGAGGGGTGTGGGCTGCTGCTGCAAGACATTCAGATGCAACTTGGAGATTCCAAATCTGCCTCCCACATTCACATGAAAATACAGACGCAGTTCTTAAAGACTAAGATGAAGATCTGTCTTCACCTTTTTCACAATTCTATTTGATTTCTTATGTTACGAACCAAAGTTTGTTCCAAAATTTATGGCAGCGAGGAGAGAAAGTTATTCAGAGCAAAGGGGAAACTCAGGTCTGAAAAAAAGGAATTAAAACCAATTTGAAAAAAAAAGAGGAAAAATGATTATTCAAATAAAAAAGTAGCTTAAATAAAGTAAATAGATTTGGAATAACAGAGTGGTTTCTTATTTAGAAGGCTATATGGGTCACAATTTTATTTTCACAAAAAATTCAAAAAGGGGACAAATTCTCTATGCCTTGCTGACATATCGAGTAAATAATTGGTTTGTTTCCTCTTTTTTTTAGCTTTTTTTTTAAAATCAGTTTTTAAGGTTTGGAGACAAGCTCACATGTAGCCATTTGTGGAAAAAAATGAGAGGGCCCTGCAGAGAGTGGAGCTGAGAGGCTCGTTCCGGTGTTTATGCCCTCTATCTGGGATCAGGGTCAGAGTTGCTGGAGGAACAGCATCAGAGACTCCTAACTCTGTACACAAGACAGAAAACAGAAACGCTAAATCACAATCAGAACCACCAGACTACTACACAGCTTTCTGGATCAAGATTATGTTATGAACACTGTCTTGTTTTGTTGTATGCTATTTAGTACACAAGAAAAAAAAAACAAGAAATTGAATTGCTTGACTGATTGTTCAATAAAAGAGAGCAGAAGCCAGAAGCACTTTGTTCAGCCCAGCATTTAGACTGAAAGCTGATACAACCTCCCACATACAACAATTACCATATTGTATAATTAATTTGTAATTACTTTGATCCCAGAAGTAGACGTTTCTTATTGTATACTTTGCAAATATCAAAATGGAGTAAAAAAGGAACACTGGTGGTTTTATTTGGTCAGGTTTTATGAGTCTGTTGTTTTGGCATGTGTCCTGTGAATCAACTGATGTTACATTAAACATACTGTATATATTAACATACCAGGTGTAAAAGGAGGAAACTTTATTGACACTAGATGTAGCTCTGTAACATCAGTATTCACCCATGATGTATAGAAACTTTAAAACAAGACAAATTAACAGATATTCACTTGAAACATTGTCAGGAGGATTGGCTCAATTATATCCCCCAAAACAATGTGGACTGAAAAACCCAAACATGCAAACGCCGCAGAATGACCAGAACCTGTGCGCTTTCAGTGCTGTTCAATGCTGTTTTTACAGTGACAGTCTGATAAATGACATTAGATCTAATTTACGTTACCATCCTGTTAAGGTTTTTCCCACTAAGTTACAACATAACTATGAACCAAGAGACTAGAACAACATGGTGGAAGATTTATTAAAGTCTTCTCAGGCTGTGACTGCAGCATAATGCTCAGTGTAAAACTTGTTCCCTTTACCTTCTACTGCTGTATTGTTTAGGTTTCATCAACCGTATGCATGTTACTTTTCCAGTTCTGTTATTGTTGGAGTTTTACATAAAGAAGAACCTTCAGCTGGATCATTGTAATGAGGTTCCTCTTCCACATGCTAGTCTGAAAATCACAAAAAACAACTGTATTCCTGAACAACCTGCACTTTTTAGCTTTTGAGTAAGGCAACAAAAATCAGACATGTTAGGCACCATTGTTAAAGGTACAGCAGGAAGTGGTTGTCTGCAATAGATCAAATGCAGCCTTTAAAGTTGGGAGTGGTATTAAACCCTAAATAGATTCCTGATTCCTTTAAGATACTTGTACTACCACTTACTCATCTACTTCTATTGTGGGGCTGTTGTCAGGTTGAGGGGCAGACATAGTTATTTCTGCAATCTTCTGCACCAAACTGTTGGCCTTCTCTTTGCCAGCACCGCTCTGCAACATGAGCAAGAGAGCCAAACCATGTATAATAAATTTACAACATTTCAGAATTTCTAGTTATAGAAAGGCAGAGGCTGCAACAGTCCTTTTCAAATCAGTTAATGGGGGTTGGCTCAGCGTGTCCCCAGGGAGAACCGACACCAAATGAAGCAGCTGAATGTGCACCAGAGCAGTAAACAGAATGCCTGCTGGTGGCAGACAATCTGCTGTCAGTCACACACATATTCACACACAATTATTTAGGCTTGCATACACACTTGAGAGTTTCACTCAAAACTGCACTGGAAAATGGACTCACGTACACAGAGTCACCGGAATAGAGATGGACCAATTAGCAAGTGACAGACAGGAAGGAGGAGGGAGAAAGATGGGGAGAGAGATGAGAATACATTAAATCACTCAGTGTGCAGCAATTCATCAGAGGCACCTTCACACTCTGACGCTTTCAAGGAAGCCGAGGAGGCCAGCGGCAAATCCATTCAGTTACAGTGGGAGGGTAATTTGGGACAGAGTGTAGAGAAAATGGAATGGCACGCTTGCACAAGAATATTGAAGCCAAATAAGTAAAGCACAAATCAACTTCAGCAATAACTTGATTGGGCATGTACAAAATAATGAGTATAACCTTTTTTGCTTCTGCGATGAATCGGAGAGCAGTCCGAGGTTTACCTCACCTCTCACTCTATGACTGCTGGAGATAGGCATCACAAATATGCAGGTGGAGCCAATGACATTTATATTCACAGTCCTCCATAAAGTGTAGTTCTATAGCAGACACTACTTCAGAATACAACAGGAGTCTCACCTGCAACAAAGACCTGCAGCAAAGCACAAATGTGTAAATGCACAATCAAACTGCTACCACTGAAGGTGGAGAGATGATAACAGTGTTGTGTCAACTCAGGAAACATTGGAATGCAGAGTTACAACCTGCTTCCACCAAGGTTAACGAAAGACTCAACAAAGCCTGAGCTCAGGAACTGCTAAGTTAATTTTTAATAATGGGAGCAAAAAACTGCTTTTGAAGTTATTCCCATTTTGATGGATTTGGTGTCAATAAAGACTTTGGTTTTGACTATTCTCGGTTAACAACAAAAGAGTTTGAGTTTATATTTATTAGATGAGCTTATTGTTAACAGAACAGTTAAATGACGTAGGTGCTTATAAAAATAGATTTACATTAAAAGGGTGAGCTCATTTGGAGAGTTGTATCTCTCTTACTAGATTGATTTTAAAATTGTTTATTGTAATTACGCCAGTTAAGAGCATCTTTATTTCATTTTACAAAAAATGTCTTTGGTGATCTACATTCAGCTGCGACAAAAGCAAAAACAGAAGAAATACTTCAAAGCAATATATTTTAGGAGAAACATTTCCTAGTGAAAGAGCTGTGTTGCTAGACAGGTCATACAATGTTTGATTGCTATAAAATGGTCAGATTGGAGCAGTAAGAAACTTCCCAAAGTGGGTATAAAGTCTAACATCATTATATCAAAGCATGTGTGAATCATCTAATGGCCTTGACAACCAAAGGATATTGGACCATTATGAGAACCCAATCCATGTAACACAAATTGCAAAATTGCACCAGAGACCAACTTCACAGAGGATTGAAGCAGTTAGCACTGCTTATGGTTGCTGAGGTTTTCCTCAGCAACAAACCATAATCACTACGAATCATGTTCAACCACCAGAGAGCTTCCTCAGGATCTCTGATTGAGTACTGTTGTGTGTTTTCAAGGCAATGACCCCTGGTGCAGATTGTTGGCATCTCTCAGAAGAATTTGTCCGACAAAGAAAACCAGATTTTTTTGTCTTTAGAGATGCACAGTAACAGTTTTTTTTATCCATTCTATAATACAATAGATGCCCTCTAAAGTAATACTTTGAAGACAAATTCTGTTTGTCTTCAAACGGCTGCAGATTAAAAAAGCAGATAGAAAGAGCAACCAGTTTTCTTTCAGCTGAGAAGGCAAGGCTCATGAGAGCCTTGAGGAGGAATTAACAGTATGCACAGGGTCAGAGAGAAGATTGATGGTTTTCTCTTAAGCTGCTTCGGTACAAAAATAAAACATGAAATCCCCTCACTTCTAACAACAATCTTATTGTATAAGACCTCCTAGATGTCAACGGGATGTGATATAAGGAGAGATCAGAAAACCAAATCCATTAGACTCATTTAAGCCTAAATATTGCACAAACAGCATACTTTGACATTAAAGTGGAGTTATTTTACTTTTAAAACATAATTTAGGATGTTTATGTTTATGTAAACGGTCTAAGGGAAGACTTAAAATATCAAACATAAATGCATAAAACAGAGTATGAACCTTTTTGGCCACAGAAGCTAAAGGAATGAGACAACAGAGAGCAAGTTTCCCACTGGAATCAGTGGAATGTAAACAGGCCACCCGCATGCATAGTTTCAAGCTGATTCTTTCGAGGTCGTGAGACGAGACCCACATCTGGAAAAAGTTGCCCCACGGAGCAACGTAGTTTGTTGGGATTGTCCTCTAAGTTTCCTCCTTCTAACCACACGCTGTGATCCAAACAGCCCCTTCAGATGCTGCAGGAATGTTGCTGCCTGCTGGGAAAAATGTCAACCTTCAACCTTTTCATTTTGTAGTAAACATCCTGTGTCTAAAATCCTGCAGATCTATGGGTAAAATGATGCAGATGCATTTTGCCGCAGCTAGGAGTATTTAGGTTGAGGATGTTAGAGCCCTCATACAAAGGCTGTATCATTTACAGTTATCTGTCACATGAGTTTAATGAAAGTTTCAATTATGCTTTACAAATAAATAAAAAAAAAATCTATAATCCATAGAATATTTGGTTCAAAGTTTGATTGACGAGTCCACATTTTGTAGTTCATAGGCCTAAGATGATCCTAATGTCAAAAAATAGACTAAAAAGGTTCATTTTGTATTTCAATCAACAGAATAAAGGTTAAACTTAAAATGTTTTTAAGAACCACTGTTCAGTGTGGAACAAAGATGGACAATCTTACCAAAAGGCCACGTAAGCAACGCCATGCAAACCATTTAAATGGGCTGGAGTCTCTTAAGACTTGGTGTTATTGGTCAATCACTAAAGACTCTTTCAGCCAGCACTTCAGTTTAGAGCTAAGAGGAAACTCAAAAACTGATGCTAACTTTCAAGTCTTTTTGCAGCACTTAGCTGGTTGATGTATTCTCTCAGTGCAGGGTTTACTCCAGTGCATTATAAGCATTGTTTATTTATTCAAGTCTTTTTAAAATGTTTGCATGTTTTTTAAGACTTTATAGTTGTTTTTCAGGTATTAATCTTCCGATCTTTCAATAACACATAATTATCAAGTGATATTTTCAAATTTCCTGTCAACTTTAAACACTCAAAAACACGATGGGCCTCTGGATGAATGACTGCTGAGCGTCTAGCAAGTTTTCTGGGGGAAACCTTACAAATACTGCTTACAAATAATACTTTTTTTTCATCTGTTGAGTTTTCAAAATAGTCAATTACCAGTAAAAAAATTTCATTATTCTTTAAGACAACTGAATGTCAACTAGCAACAACAGGTGCTATGTCCAGAGGAGACGCCTTTTTTCCATTTGTATCCTGGCAGCATCTGGATAGAGCATCATTGATAATCTAGCCATCACACTTACAGCTCAAAAAATTATTATATCTTATACTATGCATCGTCTTGGAACAGATGGGTGGCATCGCTGCCTCTCATATTGAGTCAGAGTTCTGCTTGTGTTCAAACAAATCCAGTTTCAACTCTTATCGCTAATGTTGACTCCAGCTGACACCAGAACCCAACTGCTGCCTTTGGCACTTTCACGCTTTACCCTATTGTGGTGCTATTAAGCTTATGGCTCACATGACCACCTGCTCTGAAAAATGACTTTCTGGGTCGTTGCCGGATTATTTCACCACAGCATGCAGTCTTGGGGGGCCACAAATAGGTCAACACAGTTTCACATCACAGGGCTCTTACAATACAACATGCAAGAGCGAAAGCACATGCCATTGAGAGGAACAAAGAGGCATGTAGCAATTAATTAGCAGGAACATGTCTAGACAAGTGAAAGCAAATAGTGGCTAATTTCCTGTGTTGTGACTTCTATCGGCCTTGTTTTGTGGATTCGCAGGTCGAGTCCCCCCGCCCCCTTCTGTGACCCCTTGTTGGTATCACAGTTATTGTTCTGTTGACAGGGCCACTAATAAACCAGCTGGTTGCAGTTCTTGTTATTGTGGTAAAACTGGCCACAGCTGCTTTAAAAAAAAAAACATGCGTTTGAAGCAGTTTTCTCTTTGTTAAAAGCTGCAGGGAGAGAGAGCATGCTCATTTCAGCTTCCAGGTCCTTTTACAGTGTATTCTGTCAGTAGAGCTGGCCAAGAAGATGCCAACACATTAAAGAAAAAGAAAGAGGATACAGGAACATGTGCAGTAATGTATGGTAACCACAATACATTAGCCATTTCTCTTTGTAATATGAAACACAAAATATAATCAAGTCTCTTAAGTCATTAAGGCTTTAAGAGTACCTGCCTTATTGATTTCCTTACATCACTAATTAAAAGAAGACACGTGAAATGGTTAGCGTGATTAAAAACACACTTTGCATGGGTATATTGTGGCTATAATGGTCCATTAAATAGGCAAGAGTGTATCGAATGTCAAGCTTAGAGGCCTTTCATGTAAAGGTAAGACTAGGACAGAGGTTTGGATTCATTACCCAACTAAAAACATACAGTAAAGTTTTCAAAGGTTTTTACAGGAAGTGACAGAGTTCAAGTGGAAGGGAAGTAGGTAAAAAAAGAGCTGACTGAAGCACCATGAGCTGCTGAGAGGCCCAGTTTAACCCCCAGAGACAGCTCCAGAGTCTCAAACCCTTTGGGAGACTGTACAAACGGTTATACAGTCTGATATGTTTGTTTTTTAAATACTAGATATGCGTAGTGGCATTTGTGAATAAATACAAAATAAAATCCAACAGAAACAATTTCACTATCGCTCTTTTTTGTTTGTTTGCTTTTGCATTGCCCATTCACAAGATGGCAGCAAAGCACCAAGGTGTTTGGAATAAAGCAGCAAAAAACACAGTTAGCACAAGTAAGCAAAGACAAGATTGGCTGCAGTGGAGGAGTTTTCACTTGTGGTTCGCTAAAGCCTCTTTAACAATACGGTTCAGACACATCGCCTCTTAAAGCCTCCTCTGGTTAAGCCGGTCTGTTTTATTTTATATGTTCCGCACAGATGTGAGGTTTGCAGAACTACAGAAGATGTTAAAATCAGATAAGCTGGGTCAAAATTGAGCTCATCTCTATTCCGAAGGGTTGTTATAGATTTCCAGGTTGTCTTTAAGGTCTGAATTGTCAATTCAGATTACATTTTAAACACATCAAAAGGAGGGGAATGTCCAAATATATTATTGATAGACACCACCTGAAATATAATACCTAACCAAATACAGTATATCGTATAATCAGTCCTTAGCAATTGTAACATTGAGCGCAATTATTGCAATGGTAATTGCGATTCCATAATATAGAGCATGCATGTATATTTATAGAATGATACGTTTGTAATGAACAACAGTGAATGGGTGAAAATGAAAATATGCATTGTGAAATATGTACAGTATATGGCTGTCACATGCGGTTGTGACAGCCCCTGTGGTTTGATGGTTGAACATTAAATACCTGAACTGGCAGTAAAATCCAAAAATAATTTTCTGTTGAAATGCACATCTCAATCATAAACACAGTCCTAAGAAAGCCCTGACAAACTTATGATTCACCTCACAGTTTCTCCACATAAATAATTGATCAACATGTCAAGAAGTTGGTCCAAATGATGATTCATTAATGAGGTCCACAGCCTGATCCTGAAGTATTTTTTTCTGAGCAAAGATTTGATTGATTTTAGAGCAAGGAGAAACGGACAAGTTGCTGTGACAAGGGATAAACCAAAGTGTGAGTTCGTGACGGACTCAATTCAGAACCAAAACAGAAATGGGAGTCAATAGGTCTGTGGACTGAGAAGAGAAACTGCTGACGGTGCTTCCAAAAAATGTCTTAAATGGTCATGTCTTCACATGTCATGTTAAATTTTAAACAGACAGTGGAAAAATTAATTTGATGATGTGTTCTTTTCTATTTCCCATTTCCTACTGAAAGAGTTGATGTTACATACTCCACCGACAGTCCTTTCTAATAACTGATATTTGTAACGTTCTTTTGTTTGTTTTCAAATAATTGGTTCCCATAAGGCAGGTTGCTTTTGCTGCTTTTAATATAAATATTCATAGACAAGAAAACAAAAGTTAAAAAAACTTAAGCAATTACTCCAATACTATTTTACCAAGTTTAAAATTATTCTTTTTATTAAAAAAAAAAAAATCTTGCTTGTGCATCATGTATTGAAGCTAAAACGTGGCTATTACTTTCAAATAAAACATGCTATTTATAAGCACCTGTTTAGGTTTTAGATACAGGTTTGACTGAAGCACAATTATTTTATTTAGTTAAAAGGAATGCATTCTGTTTAGTTAAAGAGGAAGTTCATGCAAGGCCACAGGAGCCTTTAGGTTTTCTGACGCTCTCAGTCAGCGAGAAAATATGAGTGTAGCATGACAAGCACCCAGGGATTGAGAAAAGCCTACTAATATCCCTGCCGATGACAAACCTCGCCGGGTCTTGTTATCACTTGGCAGACCATCTTGCGCCCAAAGCAGCGTGTCCCAATAACAGGCTATAAAAGTGACAATGCGTATCGACAGCCTAAGAGGCTGCTGGGACGCATTCAAAGATAGAAGACGACCATGAAGTGTGCAGAAAGAATGTATTAGGGATGACGTAGCAACAAAGAGAACACACACAAGAGCGCACGTTTTCCCAGACACATTACACATCGATTATCCCTGACGAGTCACTGAGTGTCTGGGGAGTGCTTGTTTATGTGCATGTGTGGGTGTGGCAAGCTTATATTCTTGCAGTCGTGTGCAAGTATCACCAACACTAAAAAAAGAGAAGTGTAGGTATACCAGCTAGAAGACACTTGAATTAATGGAAACCAAGATTTCATTTCTGTAATTACAGAAATGAAATGTGGAATAAACTTTTTTTTTTGCCATATCATGTCACCATTCATGATACAAAAAGTCAGTATAATGCTTCAAATTGATGGTGGGCAAAGTAGGCATGAGAAGTTAAAACCCTAAAAGTTGAGAAAATTTGAGAGATGTTCTTTTGGAGGAGTACATGCTAGCAAAAACAATATATTTCAAGGTTTTAAACAAATATTACAACTTCCAAACTGCCCAAATTTTCCTTCATCCTTGTCCTATGACTTCTTTGCAATCCTTTGTAAAAAAAAGAATCAAGGCAGAGTGACAAGTTTTTCTGTGCAGTTGTACGAAGCTTAGACTAATAGAGTGTTGCCCTTGCCACACTTGTTGCCGACTGCCAATCAGCTGGCTAAAGGGCAGGTGTTATGCTTTCCTCTCACTTACAGGAAAAACAAAATGGTATTCTGAAACATTTCCAGTAGAAGTAAACACAGAGAGACATGTAGCTGAAACGGAAAGTAACTAAACGTATTTTTAAACCATCACTCGTCACTTTTGCATCAGACATGCGTCCACCGAATCATATTATTTAACTAAGCAATGTCCATGTTGCGGGACTTAATTCTATGCTGTTAAAAATGTTCTGCCACAAATCCGCAAAGTCTAGCAGTTCAACCAGACACAATCATAAACTGCAGAATGTAAAACTGATAATAATTCAACTTTGCAAGGTACTCAAGTGTTTCAGAAGCAGTTTGTTAGTCATGCATAGTTGCTCCCGTTGGGAGTAAAGTTGTGCTTCCTCTTCTTATCCAAATTTCCTGTCAACATGTAGAATGGAAGTGGTCTAAAACTTAAAATCAATATGTGACAAATGGAAACCAGTCTGGAAAGCCAAATTAAACATGCGTCTGTCTGCTAATATTTTTGATCTCAAACCTTGATTTGATATGTTAGGTAAAAATCAACATCATTTTGTCCATCTGTTTTATATAAATTTATTTTAAAAGTATTTAGCTTGTATGAATAAGGTGAATTTTTATCATTTAGAAAATGAAACAGAGAATCTGAGAAGGGAAAACACAAAGCAAATTCCATTTTCTTATGCAGAGGAGAAACTCTCCTGAGAAAAATCACTTTTGCAGCATCAGTGCACACAGTTACTATAGCAACATGAACATGTTGGTTTTTAAAAATCCACAGCAACTGCAGATCGAACAATTCCTCTTTGCAATGGTAAAATTTAACTAGTAAAAAAACTGAATTAACCTTACATTTAGCTATTGTGCTTCTAAAAGCTACAAGTATGTTGTTCAAATAAACAATTTAACCAACATTCATCTTTAGCCCCAGCCTTTTTTTTTTTTATCACTGTTAGCATTGGTCAGCAACTATTGTGACTGAACTCATTCAACCAACAGTGAATGTCACAATAACAAGTCGGTAAAGGCAGCAGACAAATGAGCGGTTTCACTGACAATGACATTCCCATTCACAAACTACAGGGTAGGTTATGTGTTGTTTGTCCTCCTGCTCATTTGTTGCAATTCTCCCATAATCCTTTATGTGGCAAAATGACACAGCTGCCAGACATATCCACTCTGCTGGCGCCTCAGACCTCCACTCCTTTCCTCTCTCGCTCACTCACAAACAAGTTCTCTCTCCAATGAACAAACTTCACAACCACAACATGTCCTCAAACATCCAAGTTAAGAAGAAATCTCATCTCTGGAGAGCTGACATCTCTTTGTTTTTATTTTGGAAGTAAGTATGGGACACACCCTGTTTACCAAGTTTGATTCATACCTTTGAAATCATTTGGTGACTCAGGGCTTCTAGAGAAAACATTTGTTTGACATTTTTTCTAAATTGCAACTACTTTGGAGTGAGACCCACCAAAGAAATCTATACAAGTGGAATGAAATCAAAAACTTTAACAATAATTGGTTAACAACATGAGCAGAGTTTCCTTTTTGATATTGCTGAACATCCCAAAGTAACCAGATCAGACAAGGCATCTCTCGGTTCACTTATTAAGATAAGAATCCAGCCTCACATTGGCAGAGAGCTTCTCACAAAAAGCAGCAGGCTGCGTATTTCCAATAGTGTGCTAGGCTGTCTGGCATCTGGTCATACTGGGATCTGCTTCCTTGCAAATCCTTGTTGATTTAATTTGTGCACGCTCGACCGGCAATGTCAACTTCGCGAAATGCGGTCCTGAGAGCTGGGCTAAATTAGATGAGCGTGCTTAATGCTCGCTTTTCTGCCTCCGCTGGATGCCAGATGACAGCACATGAACAAGTGCTAAAAAAGCCCAGAGAGAGCCAGCATCGTCAACATCACAGCAAATAGGATTTGAAATTTCTGGAACGGTGTCTGTATTCTTGGGAAAACACTGCGTAAAAGGAAATGCAGAAAAGCTCAGCTGCACAAATTACCCGACAAATGCTGTGTTCCTAATGTTCATATCTGTGCAGAAGAATCTAATTCTTGTCGTTCCAACCAGCAAACACAAAGAACTCTGGCAGGTGTGTCGTCTGACTGAGGCTGAGGGCGGTCATTATGGTATTATGTCTTTAAGCAGGGTCTATCTAAGAAGCAATCCAGGATCATTAGCAGTTTAGCTTTCAGTGTTCAGCATGCTTAATGACTAGACCTGTCCATCCTGTCTGAGTGATTAGTTATTGACTAGGCTGAGGCCGACTGATGAAGGAGAGTGTGCACAAGACATAAGCTTTCTCAAAAGCTTTAGTGAATGAAAAGTGGATTTGGTTACAGAGACAAAAACAAAGACACTTTTACAATGTCTAGACGCAACCTGCTGTACACACATGGTACATAGTAACTTGTGTTATTATCTAGTTATTACCTGGTCCTTAAATATCCTGGACTGGCCCACAATGGTCAACCATAATCTGAAGATGCTTTCTCTATGCCATTGAGGGGGTTTCTTTTTAGTACTGGTTATATTCTACATGAGCTAAAAATCTCCTGTAATCTCCAAATCTCTATTCTGAGGAGTAATGGTTGAAAAACAGAATGCTTTTCTAAAACATTAAACATCCAGGTCTGGCTAGAGTCTCCCAAAACCTTGCTGGAGAATGTGGTATGGTTTTATTAAAAACAGACTTTCAGGCTCAACTCTAAAATACAAGACAGAGACTAGAATTGGACTAAAGCGAACTATTCAGGGCTGGTGTGAATGCACTGATAGTAAAAATAATCTGAGTATTAGGATGTGAAAGAAGAATGTGACAAATGAGGTAAAGTCTTTCGTGCATTAGTGCCGCAGTAGCCTCAGTACTCTGCTTTTTATCACTGAAAAGATATTCACTGCAGGGGAAAAAGTGGCCTCATCAGGGTGTTTCCTGCTGCTACTGAATGCATGAAAATTAAATCAGAGCAACAACACAGAAGCAGAGTACACAGACGGGCATTAAAGGGAAAACTCCATAAGCACAGATCTGTAGCAAGCTTACAATGGCAACCTGTATGGTCAAGGTTAATCATTATTTGCTTTCAGTACTTGTTAGTGCAGGTAAAATATCCTGATTAGAGGAATAATGAACAGTGAAAAGGTATAACTATTCTTATAACAAACATTTCAACTTAGATTTGAAGGGCATCGGTGTTTGTTCCTCAACAGCAAATTTCTTCCACACAAAAACCTGTAACATCTCCAAAACATCTGATTCTGGTATCTTAAACAACTCAGGAGGTAATACATGAATGATATTTGCTCCTTGAGTTTGTAACTTGTGCAACTCTCATCATTTCAGCAATAAATCCCTTCATATTTGCATGTAAGAGCACTCTGACTGACGAGTCAGTCAGCAATCAGTTCAAAAAGACTTTGCCAAACTCATTCCACCTTCTTTATTCTAATAAGGATGCAATTTTCTTGAACATATAAATCTACCACACAGTTTTGAGGTCGTATCAAGTCAAAGACAGACAGGTTTACCTCTTTGTGTTGCCAGAAGTCGGGTTTAGAAGGACAGCAAACCCACTGGGAATCACACTCTGATGGAGATGAATATTCGTCCAGCTTTTAATTGAATACCATCAAATGATTGTGGATGATATGTCAGGTTGGTTCACACTGATGGTCTGGGAAAATATAAGAAAAGAGATTTACATTATAAGAGAAAAACTGAGTGAATGAGAAAAAAACAGATCTATAATTTCTCACACTTATTTACCGACAGCATCTAAAGCTTAGGGGGATTTTTTAGTATATATTTTTAGTATATATTTCTTTCCAAACACTGCATAAAAAAATCATTTTCTGATGAGAAAAAAACAAGTTATAATGAAAGCATTAGTTTGCAAGATTCACCACAGAGTGTTGGGAATTTCAAAAAGGCTGTTATGTCTGGCAAAGCAAAATGAAGTAGGTCTTTTCCCATCTTGGCTTTCCTGCATCCTGTCACTTCCCAGTCTGTCTGAGAGTTGTCGTTGGCTCATATCCTCAGCTCTATTTTCCCAGTTTGAAATTCCTCTAAATCCACAAACTCCCTCGCATAAGTTCCCGCATTAGTCACAAAAAAACTCTATCCAAACTAGAATTGTAAACCAATTCCAGCTGCTGTGCCTTTCTGTCCTCAGGCATCCGACTGTTTGCTTTATACTCATTATGTAGGAGACATTTATAATGATATGGGTCATCTCTGGAAGCAAACAGTTCAAAAATACTTTCACCATCCTCTTTGTACTTTGATTTCCTTCCTTTAAATTCAGCCTTTTCTTCTTCAGTCCTTTTGCCCTCACTTAAGATGTTTGGTTTTCATGAGGAGTCTAGGGCTCAGTCTCTGTTTTGAAAGCTTATTTTGTTTTTGTTGCTGCTCAGAGTGGCACCCTGCTGCAGTGGGTCTGCTCCTTTTTCAGACTCACGTCTTCCGCTTATAAAAGCTCCACTCCCTTCTCTGCTTCACTTCCTTTACCAGAAGCTGGAAGGTAAAATCCCTTTTATCTTCTCCTTCTTATTGGTCTTCCTCCAGTCAAAACTTTTTCTTTTCACTTCTAAAGAAAGTCCGTTAGCTGCCGCACTGCAGCATAACTTTTGTTGGATTTACTCTGAATCAGGACTGTCTCTTGCCTAAATGAGTACTTTACACAACCAAAAAGGAAAACGAAATGAAAAAAATATTATAAGTATTTCATAAATAGCACTATAATCAGAGAGAATCTACAGAACATTATGGAAATACATATTCATTTTTACAAACATTTTCATTTTAATTATGTGCAGGCTTGTAACTCACAATAGTTATAAATATTTGCATGTTGGATTCGATTAAATAAATATAAAAACAATTTGAAAAGTAGTTATAAAGCCACCTAGGAATGCAGCCATTGACAATAAAGAATAATGGAGAAATGGCCCAGAGATAAATTTGACAGCAAACACTCCAGCTGAAATGTGAGTTCATATAGCCAAGATTTAAAATAGTCTCATGTGAAATAAAAAAGCTAAACAAGATGATAAAGGCTGGTTCTGTTCTGGAACCTCTGGAGATTATTGTGTAAAGAAGGTTTATTCATAAAATAAAAAATAAAAAAAACTTTACTCTTCATGAGACTGTTCTACTACAACAGAATGTCCTCAGTCAGAGGCTTCTTTAGATTAGCTGTAATACAGACTGCTACAGGAGAACCTTTCTGTCCACAGCCATCAGAATCTATAACAACTGTTTGGAGAAACTTGAATAATGTGAATTATAACATCCTTTAATTTCCCTCTGGGATTAATAAATGTCTGTTTGAACTAAAACAGACATTTATATCCAGTCAAGGGAAACATATAAAAGAAGCATCTTGGAGACCAAACAAACTGGCACCATACTCAGTGTTTTGATGGTTTACCTCTAATCTAACACAGTGATGAACTGAGACTGCTGTGGCTCAACTATAGAGAAATTATGATGCATTTATAAAAATGTGGGTTTGCTACTGGGTGAATTATATGTCTTAGTGCAAAACCCTTTAAATGGTCGGTATGACTGGAAAAGCTCCAGTACCAGCTCAGGCCATTTTCCATTTTGCTGCTGGTTGTGTGATGCATACCAGTTGTGAATAGAGGCAACTCAGACACGATGCTGAGATGTTGATGAAGGGCTGACGTGAGGGCAAGCAAGAACTGTTCAGCAGTAAACAATTCGCTTGGGGTCATGGTTTTTGTGGTTCTGCAATGAAATCTATTAGAATATACCCCAACCACTTCTCTGTTGGATGTCATGGTGCCAAAACTTCAAACCAAGAAGGAAGTCAAGTGGTCCATTTAAAGACACACGTGTGGCATGACAGGAAGCCTTCAACAGAAACACAGACATGAAAAAAACTAATTATGAGGTTCAAATAACACAAGTGTATACTGGTGAACCAATTGAACAGACTGCAAACAGTTGTTGAGCAAGTAAAGTTTCTGAATCCTTTAACATTTCAACAAAGAATCTAAGAAAAAACATCAGGAACTGACTGTTCAGGAGGAGAAAGTCTCCTCAGTTTGTCTTAACAATATGCTCCTTGTATTTCGCTTGGCTTACACAGCTTTTATCAAAATCTATTTACTCGCTCATTCGGACCTAACTCCATGACTGTCACATTCTGTCTGTGGATTTTTCCTTTTTCCTTTATGTTTTCCCACCGCCATCTTCATCTCTTGGATAAAGAAGCAGATTTAGCAGCAGCCAGCAAATAAACACAAGAAGTCTATTCAAACAGCCCAGCCATGACAGAGACTGAGGAAGGAAGGACAACTGAGCAGGAAGAGTAGAGGAAGATGGAGTAAATTCCTTGAATAACATGAAAATACCAATAAACATCTTTATGGAATGAAAATCACATTACATAAAGGCATAATGCCTTTAATTGCATCCATTTCATATTTGCAATTTTTTTCCCCACATTTATCACTGCTTTCCATTCTCATCCTAGCGCACACACACTTGCATAGACACAATGCTCTCTGATGTTATAATGCCCTGAGGTCCATTAACCAGACCAAACCAACAACAAAACTAATTGGCAAAAAGGCTCCAGAAAATTTCAAGACTTAAACAAATAAATAAATATTTTGCAGAAGTAAATTTCTTAAAGCAGTCATTCAGTGGAGGCAAAATGAAAATTTGCTCGTTTGTTGTTGCCTATGTGCTTAAAATGCAAAGATCGGAGGCAGATGTTAAAGCTAACAGTGTTCAAGACTTGTTAGTCAACTTATTAGTTACTGTTGATGTTCAAATATGTTTCAAATTATTTTTTTATTTCACTAGTCTGAATGAGTGCGATGACAATGTTAGAATAAGCTTTCCACATTCACCAGTGCAATGATGGAGAGACATAAAAACACCTCAACAGTTTAAAGTACAGCTAAATCTTTTAAGTTTTTTTTCCAAAAAGATTAAGGATTTTTATATGCAAACGTATCAAGAGAAGGGTAAAAAAAAAAAAAATTGACCACATTACAAGGACACCATGGTACAGCCAACAGAAAATATGAAACAGCAATGAGAATAAAAGTATACACGTAATGAAGAGATCTTCATTACTGGAACTATTTTTACTTAAGTCACTGTATAGCACTATGGGGGCACTTTTTGCACTTTATTAAAAAGCACTTTATTTAACACTGCACTTTAAGTATAGATTTGCACATCAGTAACAATTTGCACACAAGACGTTTTAAGTATATTTATCCCTGTGAAGGGAGGACAATTGTTACACAGAGCAAGGAGCTACTGGTGGGTAAAACATGAGCAAATGTTTGTGCATAATCTGTAAAGTGTGGAGGTGCTAAGATGGAGTGGCTGCCTTTTCTGTGTCCTCTCCAGGATATTGGGACAAATGCTGGGTCCAGACACCATTTCTAGGTTCTGGGAGAGACCATGGAAAAGTGGGAGGGGGAAGTGATTGTGGGGTTTCATAATGGTGCTTATGGTGTAAGGATAAAACATAAAATATTTATAAAAAGTAAATAGAAATGTGTTATTTGGTCAAAAAAATGTATTTTATTTATTTATATAGGTGGAAATTGGTAAATTGAGATCCCTTGTGATTTATAAGGCGGTTTGGTCCTTCACAGCTGGGACTATTTAAGGCAGCAGTTTCACCTTTAGTATTGTTCTTGATGCTGTGTTCTGGAAGAATAAACCTTTGCTGTTTCCACCTTACTCTGCCTCAACTTTCATCCTCACTGTAAATATAGCCCCAAAAGGCTGCCTTGTTGCAAGATGTTTTTTTTTAATTCATAAAAAGACATGTTAATTTCACTCATCTTCATTAACAACACTAGTTCCACCTGGAGAAAAGTAATCTCAAACCATGATGCTGCCAGCACTGAATGGTGAATGTTTGTTGATGTGCAGTATTTATCTTGTGCCACATACGTTTGAAATTTGGCACAATAATTCAGGTTTGGTTTCATCACCATGGCACACAATAAAAGACCTCTATGTTGGAGCCCTACTCCTTTATTTAGGCATTTGCAGGATGTACAAATGTCTGTCTCATGTAGAGCAGAAACAAAAACTCACCAGAATTTCCTGCATCTCATTTTTCGGCATATTGTCCTCCTCTTAGTAGCCTTAAGGCCATCTTTAGCGATTCCAGGCAAGTATCCAAATTGACCAAACAAAGGTTTTTTTTAAATAAAATTCAAGTTTTGGTGTGGCCTAAGAGTCCAGACAAAATACAGACAGAACATCTGTTGTATCACTTGAAAAGGACTGCCAACAAGCAATGTCCTCAAAGTCTTTGGAGACTGTTGTCATCCAGATTCTTCAAACTTTGCCAGGTAAATGTAAGGGATGCTGCAATTAAATAAAAAAAGAGCCATAACCAAGTGTTAGTTGAAGGGTGTGCAAACATATGACTGGGTTATTCATAAAAATAGAAATACCTCTCTATGTCAAATTATTCTGTAGCAAATGTGAAGCCATATCTGTGACAGCTATTATTTTAATCACATCACAATGATTCAGAGTAAACCTGGAAATATGGAAAACAATTAATGAAAACTAATGAAATGTTGGATTTAAAATTCCCATCCTTACTGGAAATCTTCAGACAGATCAAGATAAACTTTAAAGTAATGAATCGACATCTACATTTTGCATATCGTGGTATTTTCTTTGCTCATATGTGGTTGAATTAAGCCTAATATTCAAGAGCTTGTGTAAGCTGATTGATAAGCTGTACAACAGTCACAGAGATAGCCTACTGTTTAGCAAGTTAGATCTCTCCTGAATAAGCATGTACAGTAAGATGTAAGTTTGGCAAACGACAGAAATGTCCATAAGGGCCCAGAAAAGCTCTGCCTTTCCCTTCCTGCAGTTCTCACTTCTGCTTTCTGGTTTATCTGTTCTTGACCTTCTTGTGCCACAACCAGCATAATGAATTCAAACTGTAGAGGAAAAAAGAAGCCTGAAGAGGTGGACTCTGTATAAAACCAGCCTGTGTGTGCTTTATCGGAGCAAGGACACAGAAGAGCACGTATCCACACCTTGTTTGCCTTTGGCTTAAATTAATACGCTGGTACCCAACGAGATAACAGGGGCATTTCCTATTGTGAGCCTGCTTGGGAAAAAGGAAGAGGGAGGTACGGTTTAATTGCGAGCAGGACAAACTTGTCTTTGAATAGCAGACATTTCTTTAAAACTAGAGCGAGTCATAAACAGTGGGGAGGCAAAGGGGAAGGGTATACTTTGAGAAACATGTGACAAATGGTAAAAGAGGAATAGAAAGTGGACAAACTGAGAGAAAAATGTGAAACAAGCCTAAGAAACAGCAGGGGGAGAAAGGGAGAGGAAGGCCAGATAGAAGTGGTGAAAACAAAAAGGTAAATTGGAAAGAAAAAAGGGTCAAACAGAATCTCAGAGGAGAAAGGAAAATGAGAAATACAGAGAGAAGGTGGAAAATGGTGTCAGCCAGCCGGAGGTTCTTTATGATGGATGACAACCAATCATCTGCCTGTCCATCCATCATCTGATAACACATAAAGGGAGGAAACAACCAAACTGAAGCACAGAAAATCCTCACAACACCTTCACTTGCATGTATGGCTACGTGCAGTTTATGTGGAATAATAAGCAAGAATTATTTTTGAGAGACCAGAGAACCAATAAACAGCCTCGCCTCTGAGTATCATCTCCTCCCAAAGTCCCAGATACCCCTGTTTCAGCTCAGATATAAACTGTCCATGAACAGAAATGTTATTTCTCTCCAAGCACATGACGCTCACCACAGAAACTAGGCAGCAACCACCATGACTGGAGGCTGCATCCAACACAGATGGACTCACTGACATGCAGTCATGCTGGGCTTTGATTAAAGGCCCATATCATCACATGAAGCCGATGATGAAATATTTCACTATATCTTTTGTTGATCTTTATTAGTAGAAAAGCAGATAAACAGGTTCACAAATTAATTGAAATTTATCTGACTAGAATCTGTGTGAAATTATATTGGGTTATGCACTCACTGGCCAATTTATTAGGTACATGTAAATGCTGATTAACAACAATAATCAATCAAACAAATGGCAGCAATTGAATCCATTTATGCATCTGAACATGGTGAAGACTCAAACTAAGAATCAGAATGTGAAGGAAGGCGGATTTCTTGGACTTTTAACAATAAATATTTGTATTTCAAAAAGTGTCTCAGCTTTACAGAAAACAGTCAGCCTTGGTGACATCAGAGATTTAAAAAATGCAACAGTAGCTAAAGTATTTTTCAATTTCTGAATCTCCAATGTATTAAAACTTGAAGTTGACAGGCTAGAGAAGCAGTAGATTGCACCAGGCAAATTCTTAAGACAGTAAATGGACACTAAAACTTAAAAAGCCTCACCAAAACAAAACTTCTTCAAAATTAGCAAAGGTTGACTTGTAAACTATTTCCTAAAAGTCAGATCAGTTGCAGGTTTACATTCACAGGTATGAATGACTATGCCCTAAATTCTTCCTCTTGAAGTCATATGCAGATTAGTTCACATTTCTGTATACAAAAGCATAAACTGAGGATCGTAGTTTTATGCTGAGAATTAAACATTCCCCTTGCTTTAAAAAACAATTAACACATTAAAAACTGCTTACTGTTTTTTCAGACCAAAATGTTTGCTGAAACATAGAACTACAGATAAAGATGAAGACCAACTTGCATACACAGAACAACACAGAGTTTAGTCCAACCTGGAGTCAAAGAGACAATGAATCAACAAGAAACAGAACTTCTTTCCAAAAACAAGCCATTTTGTAGAGCATACAAACATAGCATCTGATCCCAGCAGAGTACAACTGTAAATACAACTGCTGCATCAGCAACTCTTTGCATGAAGGCGACAAGGACAGTCCAGGCAATTGTCTACGCACCGTTCCCCCTGGTTTCACTCCTCCATCCCCACTCCTCTTTATACAACTAAACATTTAGTCATCACTTGTTAAACATGATGGTGTAAGTACCACACTTTCCATTTGACTTGTTACACAGAGGATGTTATGGGTTCTCCACCCTGTCCTGCACACCCTGCTTGACTTGAGGACGAAGAAGTAAACATATCTTCAGGTAGCCCTGCTTAAAAAAAAGCAAGCTAAGGTAGCTTGAAGTTACACACACTTCAAAGAGCGTTCAGGCAGTTTAGGGCATTTACTAAAACCCTACAGAAAAAATAAAATCACCGTCAATTTAAACTATGAAAATCAAGGTACCTTTTAGTGCTCTTTCATAGTCTTTCCACATTAGATTTTGCAAAAAGCCGTAAATTATATTTTTTCCTATTCAAAAAACATGTGAAAATAATAAAAGGCAAAAAATATAGGACAGGAAATCTAAAAGTATTTTTTTTCTATTTAGTCATGTTCAGTCATTTAGAATATGCTTTCCAGGGAAACTCCTTTATCAGACACCTTTTGATATCTTAATTACCTGTTGTAAATAACTTGAAAATGACTAGATATACGTGGCAATGTTTAACTCAGTAGTTACACAATGCAAACTGTTGTTTGTATGTCACAACTTTGCATTATTTAATTTTATATTATTTAAATACACACTATCTCTTCATGTGTGAGTGATGTTAATGGTATTCTTCAATGCCTTTAAATATATGGAAAGAAAAAAGTTTGTAATTGTTCTTTTGTTCAATTTAATTGCAGTTTCTTTCCGCACATCTGCATTCTTGTTTAGATATCTTTTTACATTAGCATCAGTTTCTCTTTCACATTGTTCTTATTTTACAGTTTTCTTTATGTGACATTCAAGTAACTTTGTACACTGACAGAAATCTCAGAGTCAGATATCTGCTGTTAAAATTAGAGATTGTTGGCATAGCTCAGTGTCAGTTGGCGACAGCGTGATGTTCCATCTTCTAGACATCAGAAACCAGTTTGGTGGAAATAAAATGAGATTATGAACGAATAATAATAAGAATAATAAGGAAACATCCAGTGTCTCTTTCTGTAAAGTCTTTTTTGAAGCTTAAATCGCACAAACGCCACATGAGAGAAAGTTAGTGTTATCATAGTGATAGATTTGTCAGCTACATTGATAATTGAGGGAATCACACTTTCTAGTTAAGCTTTAGACACATGTAACATTCACAGTAACATATTATGCAAATCATAACAATCTACTAGTCACATTTTATAACATAAATTCTGCTAAGTACAGTTCTAGAAAGCGGAACTCAGATTTCCCTCTAAAGCTTCCTTGTAGCAGAGTTTAGTGAATTGTTGCAAAATGTTCAGTTGTTCTACATAAAGTAATGATGTTGATCTTCCTCTATGCAGCACTTAGGGAAGTATTCTTTGCTGCTTCACAATACAGAGTCAAAACTGGAATTATGCAAACCCAAATATTCAGAGGAAGCTGCTAAGAACCACCTGCAGTGTGCGTTTGAAATGCTTTAATTACCTGTGTGGGTTTATTTATTTCAAGCACTTGTGTTTTCGGTATGTGATTGCATGTTTTCTGCTATGTTTTGTTTGTTTTTTTGACTGGTAGTGTATCTCTGGGCATGATCAGGCAGGATTCCAACCACTGTACATCAGGAAGAACAAGTTCCACTTCATCGCTGGGTGTTTGTACACATCCAGCACGTTGAGCTCCAGAGGTTGACAAGCTGACATAATAAGCTTAGCTTAAAAGGTTGTAACAACTTGCTTTTTCTAAAACACGTAAGGAATGTGTTCAATATTAGAGAAACACCTCGTGAATGAAAAAGTTTTGTATCGTTTCTTTGTTCTGCTGTTACCCTCAAGCAATTTTTGTTGGCTTCCTTTTAAAACAAAAACTCCATAAATGCATAAAATAAATAAATAAACTTTAGAACTTTTTGACCCAAAATTTTACGAAGCTTAATTATCAGAGAGGTTACAGTCATGACTACAGACTTTTTGGGTTCTAATTAAAGCAGAACTCATTTGTTAAGTTGACATCTTAAGGCTCCCACATACTTGGGCGTACTTCACTCTGTGGAGACCCGTGTGTACTTGAGGTAGACTTCAAATAGACTCAAAGCAGAAATCCACACAATGTTAGTTTTTATGGCCACATAAGCAGTAAACGGTGTTCATATTTTTAATTGTTTAGTCTGCGACATAGAATTAAAGAGGTTTAGAGTCGGAGCAACCAGTCGCACAGACACACAGCTCCCACTTTGTGTCGCTGTAACAGTTGTGCAGCGGCTGCCCTGATGAAGAAGAAATGAGGCACCTAACCAGCTCATCACACCTAATAAAGTATCCATTTGGATTGTGGGAAATGAAGGAATTTGTCACAAGAAATGTCGGCAATCGGTAAGCTTGACTATGAAACCGCAGCCGTCCATGCGGCTCACAGAATCTGTATGCCTGAGTATGTCAGAGCCTTCAGTTTGCAGAAAAATTGAACATCTTTAGGAACAGCCTGGTTCTCCAAGAAAGACTTCATAGCAAAACGACTGTTTCTCACCACAGATCCTCAGTTCAAACTGAATCCATCTGTCCATTAAGATTTCAATAAGCTGTTTGTGCGTTCAACTGTCCTTGTGTTTGTTAGCCTAAGGTGACCTCTAGCATTTAGTTGTTTTCAGAAGACAAACTGACTAGTGGCCGCAAACAAGAAGTTACCTCATTATTTTCTCAATACAGAATGACAGCAAGTCACAGGTCTTTTTCTGTACACCATGAAGGCCCCTGTACCAGCTGAGTAGCAGTGGACAGCAACAGATGTGGGAGGGGAGCGTCAAGCTTCTCTTTTCTCCTTATAAACTTCACCAAGTTAGGCATTTAGTTAAAAATTTTTATTGATTTTTCCATATTTAGAGAATGGTTTAATCATTTGCCCTGTCACTGATTAACTATATTATTTTTGACTCAGCTCAACATCAGGTAATTTCCCTGCTTTACATTTACATTTGAAAGGATTTCCTGAAGCAAGCAAAAATGAAAGCGTCACATAAACACCCATCCGCTGCTATTTGATTAGTTGACTTTTTTTTAAAACTAGAGCAACGGACGCTCTAGAGACTACAATAGAAGGGACTAACAAAAACAAAACAGAAAAACTCCCTTTAGAATGAGAGAAGCAAATTTAAAATCAATTTCATGAGGTTTGCTGCTTTTGAGGAGCAAAAGAGAAGAAGCAATGATAACCCAACTCAGACACTGCAGATCAATATCTGTTTTTTTCCCCCAAAAAATTATTGCCTCATTTTTATTTCCCTCATTTATCGCGTCCAACTGCAGCTCCGTGTTTTTATTGCCGTCTGACTGAATCTGTCTCCTTTTCCTTTCAGAAGCTTCTAAACTTTAAAAGCTGTGTACAAAAGTACTAAATTACCACCGAAAACTATATTTTTTTGGAGTGCTGCAGTAGAAGATTTATGCTTCTTCCTTCACCAGCACCAAATTATTTCTCAATCTGGAATTGGAGACTTTATATAGCAAAATTATAGATTTAAATAAGAGGTAAATAAGTATAGCTGCACTTCTGAGCTTAGAATAAACAATAAACACAATCTATCGGAAGTGGCCTACAGTAAAAACCTAAATTAGAAGCAATTATATATATATGCACCAATAATTTGGAGAAAACGTGATGGGAACTCCCCAAAGACAAAGTGTATTTTATAACTTCCGCATTCAGTTCCGAGGTAGAACAGTTTGTGTGTATATGAAACAAAATTTGGAATTAAAAAACTAAAAGTCTCAATTTGATTCTGCACTAAAAGGGCTCTCTTTGAGTGCAGTGTGAAAGTGAGCCACACCAGCTGAAAATGTAACAAATGCTGCGATTTTAGTCCCCAATCAAACTGAGTCTACCAGACTGTCAACTGTGGAAGCGGTCCTCTTCTGGATGGTCACAATTAATTTTTTTGCATACATTTAATGTTTATAAAATGAAATAAAGTGCATATGTGCTGTCAACTGTGCTGCTCCAGCTCTTGCCCATTTCCTCAGCTGCATTTACAAGGCTAATAATTACAACATAAGCATGATCTTATCAGCATCTAACTGCAGGGCTGATAAATTTATTTTAGAAAAGCTAAATAAATGCTGCTAAATGGCTTTTTTGGGTAAAAACCTGGTTCATGCAGTGATGAAATTAGAGCCAGAGATCTCAACCAAACAATGTCACTTTAGTAAAACTAAGTCAGATTTATGTGACTGTGACATTTTCTTTACCTTTCCTTAAAAGATAACATACTGAGCTCTGTTAGTGCTGCAATAAATGACTGTGTTTATTTTACAACTATAAATATTTCTACCTTAAGTCTGACGGCTAAGATTTACAAATCCCTAACAGATTAAGCTTTAAGAGCATGAAATAATGACCTTACTGTAATCCAGTTAACCTTCCTGATGTCTGCTGAAGCGCTTTGTCCCTACTCTGTAAAGTAATGAATCTCGCTGCACTAAGTCCTATCCTTAGCTATTAATTCTCTTAACACCAGCTTTATTTGCCGTATTCTCTGCCTCTCTACTCTGAAATATATCCAAAGAAGGCCAAACCGAACAGGCAGACTGTCCCCAGAAAGGATTTTCCTGTAGGTTTAAACGAAGCTCAACATCATCTGGACAATCAAACAAAGATCTACTGAAATCCATGAAACATTTGCTTACATGCATTTTATGAAACCATCATATGCATTATGCTTGTGTGCAGCATATTCAGCTGCAAATTCAAGGGTGAAAATATGAAGGGCAGACACACAGAACAATAGTATATGAGCCATAAAAGGTACAGCTTAAAATTTTATCCAAAAATGATGTTAGTAATGGTTCTGGGTCTGCATCTGATCGGAAGAGTCTCCATTTTAAAAAGTCACATTTTTACACTCTAGAACCCATTTGCTAAAACATTTTGCTTTTTGGTCTCCCGAAGCACAGTGTCCTTGTGGACGCATATCAGCTCTTACTGTTGAGTTCCACGCAATGTTTAATTAATTTCATTCTGCACTAATAAGTCTGAATTTCTGAGTTTCAAGATAAAAAAAAACAACTACGGTAATTCTGACCAATTCTGACCCAGAACTCTCTCTTTTTTGTTCATGTGGATAAACTAGTTGTATCAATAGAATAGAATAAAACAAACTTTATCAATGGATATCTGGCTTTTATTTTGGGACCGTTTTAGGCAAATACTGGATTGGATCACCGATAATAGCAGCAGATTAGTTTCCTTCACTCCATCAGGGTTTGGTACCAGAGTCAAATATAGTTGCTCTCAACAGAGAACCATTTGGTTCTACGACAACCAGAAAGCCACCACAGCTCAACCTCATTACGCCACAACAAATAACTCTCTTAACATGTGATTCTCCCTGTAGCAGGGAAGTCTGTGTTTCCAAGGAGGACCTCAGAGCAGGGAAGCAACTCATCAACACAGCATGAGGGAGTAAAGCAGCCAACATTCAGAACACACACGTCAAATTTAAACAAAGAGCTCATAGATGTACAGTAATGTTGCATTTCTTTTTACTCAAAGTGATAAGAATGTTATTCTAGATAAAGTAAAAGTTTTGTCCCAGCAGAGAAGCTGCAGCTTTACTCATTATGTTGCTTTAGCGGTGTGATAAGCAAAGTAATGGCCTCCAAAAACCTTCTCTGAGGTCACCCAGCAGCACCAACGTCTTTAGCAGGGAGTGACACATCAACCCACAGTGTGCTCCTTGCTAAACAACCACAAGCTGCACAAGTGTCTCTAACTGCAAATGTTTTGTTCTCTTACCAACCACACACACACACACTTTAAGTAGGCCACATTTCAATAAGCGTCAAGAGTAAAAACACTAATACTAATTTAGAGGTTTCCCATTTATTTTGGGTAGTTTCAATGAAACTGCTTACATGAGGAGAGAGGATGAATCTGTTGACCAAAAAAATAAAAGAAAATAAAACCTCCAGGAAATGCTTACTAATAAAAAAAAAATAATAATTACCTCCCCAGTTTACTCTATCCCAGACCATTTTCTGTGGTTTTCTTTTATGTTTTGATGATTGAATTCTGCTCAGTGCACAGGAAGCTGGACAGTCAACAAACGCTCATTGCTAGTCAGAGCAACGCGCCCTCCTCCAGACTCAATCTTCGCTTTAATTCCCCCAGGTGTACGCGCCTCCAATGGACAGGAGTGTCAAACAGGGCACGCAGCGTAATTGTAAAATCTGGGGCCACGGCTCCACTGTTTGCCTTCAAATGATGGGGATGCTGTTCCTGCTTGTTAAAGCCTAAGTGACTGTGAAATGTGTGTAGTCTGCTAAATGACATCTCGACAGCCAGTGATGAAGCGCCGCCCGCCAAGCAGTCAGAGATGGAGCGATTATAATTTATCCTTTTCAGAACAAGGACGCTCCAGATCCAGCAGAGACATTTCAATGAGAGCAGAAATGTATGTGGATGTTACATGAGAACACTTTGAAAACACATAACAGGGTTTTTAAGGCTAAAGATACAAACGTTTGCATAATTTAATATTGTTTATACAAAAAGAATTGACAAAACATTGAAATAAAAGCCATTTTTGGAAAATATTTTCCATCATTCCTTCTGTGAGTTGACATAAATGCAGAAGACAGGCTGACATCACTCTGAACTACGGAAACCCAAGGAGTCTATTGGTGACAAAAAAAAAAAAATCCAGATTTTCTACGAAATTAAATCTTCAAATAATCATTAGAATCGATTTATCGTCTTGCCCTATTTGTACTGTATATTTTCTATTAATAAGATTTAAACTAACAGTAGGACTTTTAACCTGGGTGTTCGTTTCAATGGTCTTCACTCTTGTAATAACACAGTTTAGCAGCCCACCCTTGTCCTCATTTGCTTCTAACTCATCTCCCGCCTTTTGTACAACAGCTGCAAACACCCACCCTGATCGCCATCCAAATTCCCGGATTAGCAGTCCGCTATGAATACTGGCGAGTTAAAACTGTCACAAAACATTTGCCATTCGCCGCCACGCAGTCAGTTGCTTACAGGGTGACGGGGATTTAGCGGTGCGCAGATTTCCCGCGCTGACCCTTCTGACATGTGTGCGTTTTAAGCTGCAAAAGCCTCCCTGTCACTTCTGTACAATGCACACATAGTAGCACAATAATACAGGATTGAGCCTCTTGAGACATTTTCATCTAAATCCTTCGACTTCAATCTGGGTTTTAAATACTGAAAGGCATTTATTGCTGCTGTCAATCAGTGGTTTGAAAAGAAAAAGTTTATTTATGTAAAGACAATGATCTTCCAGAGAGAAATTGTTATTCATTTACCATGTTTTTATGGAAGGATGCCACCGGAAAGAGAAGAAGTCATTAATGTTTAGCATATCACACAAGGAAGTGCTGTGAATGCAAAGGGAAGCTAAAACAAAGTGCAAATTGTGTTTGCTGAAGTGAATGTCAACTTGTGTGACAGCCAGACTGCTGTGGGGTATCTGCCAGCATATTCAACAACCGCGCACATCAACGGGAGCTGAAGGAGGGGGCTTCTGTTGGCTCTGTTTGCATGTCTATGTGTGCGTGTCAGCGTGTGTGAATAAGATAAATGAGAACCGCCAGAGTGTGAAAAAGGGGGGTTTATTTGGCAGGTGAGCAGAAGGGTGGATTTGTTGTCGAATTGAGTGCGTTTCTCATCTGCATACCATACAGGAAGCAGCACAGTGAGGTGTGTTTGGCCATGCAGGCATGCCTGACAGCTTCAACATCAGGTGGAGGAAAAGAGGTCACTCATGTCATCGTGAGTGAATTAGGATGTTTATAAAAACTCAGCTTATACAGGCACATCTTACCATCAGTGACTCTACAGCTGCTGTTTGTGCGCGGGACTGGTGTTCACGCTGTTCACTGCTTCATCCTTTCAAAAATTTCGTTTGAAATGAGAAACTTTGCATGGCAAAAAGCCTTTTGGATTTATCTAAAGAGAGGAAGAATTTTCTAAAATCAACTAAATAATCTGGTAGTTCAGTTTCAGCCCCCCAAACTGTGACATTTACTTACAATTTAACTTTAAGAGTGATGTATTTTAATGGTTTTTGACAGTTTTAGGTGATTGTGACTTGCATTTAATTAAATTCTAAAAAAATTGGAATATTACAAAGGACCAACGAAAATACATATCTTACATAAAATGTTACATTGTGGACACATGATGATCTACATAATCAAGAGATTATTAGTAGGAGGGTGAGCCACAAAAGGTTTGCTGTTCAATGTGGGTTGTATCTAAGAGAAGTGTTGGAAAACTGAGTGGAAGAAAAAACTGTGGTAAAAAAAGTGCTCACACTGCAGAAACAACAGCAGCAAATCCAACTGGGTTTTTATCTAGAGTATTTTATTTTATGTAAGGTGAATAATGCGTTGGGTTTTTTTTTTGCTTTTAATCAATACATTTATGCATGAATCATTTGTTGTTCCTCTTGAATGAAAGACGGAAACAAACAAACAAACAAAGAAAGACAAACATGTGGTGTCAAGAAAGACACCACATGTTTGTGGTTGTGAAGAGGAAGATGAGAAACAGCAAACCCACCGAAGCAAGACATGAACACTGCTTCTTAAGCAACCTGGGCTTCTTGAACACTTCACCAGAATGAAAGGGTGATTACACTACACTGAATCAGAAAATCAGGCAAAAGGAGCCCCACCAAGTACTAAGTGCTATACAACACATGGACATACTTTTCAGTAGTCTCACAATATTCTTGTCCAGTATTATAATTATCTGAGAACTTGTATTTTGGTTTTATTAACTGTAACTATAATCATAACAGAAATTATAGCTTGAAATATTACTCAGAATAATGAGTCTGTGTAACACATTTGACTCTTAATTGCAATACTGAATTTTTTTTTTTTTTGAAGAAACTAATTTATTCAGATGCACCAGAATCAACTGATTTGACTAAACTCATTCAACAGAGGTTAATATTTTATACTTCACTTACAGGATTTAACTACAATGTTTTACTAGGAGAAACAATGTAAGCTGGTTGATTTGTTTCAAAGAAGGATTTTTTCTCTCTCATTGTTTCAATGTTAAGAACACATTCTGGATATGAAAGAGCTCTTTTTGGGTAAACTAATACAAATTAATTGACTGTTAAAAGTTGTCATTTTTTTTCAACCACTAAAAAGGTACTCGCTTTGTGTTTCATAATATCAAAATGACTTTTTATTCATTTATTTATTTATGATCTGAGGTTACAAACTGTCAAATGCGTGGCCATAAAAATGAAATTCTGGGGCGGGATTGTGATATTATTTGAAAGTTTTATTACATTTAGTACAGCGAGATTTTTCTCAAGATTGTGGAAACATTGGCGTCATCATTTATTTGTGGCTCAGTGACTGTCATATTCCTTTTTTTTTTTTTTTTCTTTTCTTTTTGTTTTACTATGGACCTCTTTTGTGTCTGAAATAAAGATTGATTGATTGATTGATTGACATAATGCAATAGTTTTATCTTCGGAGGAAATTATGCTAAATATACAAGTACTCACACACATCAGTGTTTTTCTTTGTGCATGTGTGCAAAGCTGTGACAACAAGACAAAGTCGAAAAGAATGAGGGAAGTTGATTTGCATCTTTAAGCAAGCACCTACCCTATTGAGGATTAAATTAGAAATGGGACAGCTTCCCCTGTTTGTTCTGCAAAATGAGCCCAGCGCAGCTGTCATAACCTTAAATGGCGAATTAAAAGCATAAAAGAAGTTTATTAGCAGGAGCACATCTGATTTCTGACAATTAACAAGAAGTCTCATACAGATGCCTGGTGCTATTTGTTAACACTAAAATGTGTGCCCAGATGGCAACAAGTTTCTCCTCTCACCATTTCTCTAATTCTGCTTTCAGCGCGACCACCGAGGCTGCCGCAGTCACTTCACCGCGCCGCTCCCTCCCTCTCTCTGTCTGCAGCTCAACTTTTCCAGAAACCCCTCACAAATATATGGAACCCTCCATTCCCCGACCTTTTACAAATTACAACTTTTACACACTCACATGCGAAGGCTTGGAGAGGAGCGCTTACCCAGAGACCGAGGAGCGTTCAGCGGCTGCCTGAGTCCAAAGTAGCCGGGTTCCTTCAGTAAGCTTTTGGTCCAAAGCCTCCCGCCCCCCGGGCGCTACGTTTGGAGGAGCAGAGGAACAGAAGCGGGGTTTCTGTGTTTGCGGAGGCCACAGGTAGAGATGTGTCTCCTTGCGCAGCCCGAGCGCATTTCAGGAGGACGATAGAGACGCTGTGCTTCTCAGTTCAGTTCAGCCTGCCGCGCTGTGCGGCGGTCGCTCCGCCAGCTGTAGAGGCTGTAGCCGGGAACGCCGGTGGGAGGAGGAGCAGCGAAAAGCTGAAGCGCAAAGAGTCATGGGAAATGTAGTAGCATCGACGCGGCCCTCAGAACATTTTTGCTATGAATTTTAGTTGGGTTTTTGCCTCCCAATCCAATTTGATTCAGTTCACATCAAATTTATTTATCCAAGAACAGCATATTAAATTAAACAATGCTACATATTAAAAACCGTTGTTTTGTACGTAGGTTTTATAGCAAAGGGTTAATTTGTAAACCCAGTCCTCGGTTGGACCCTTTTGCAGACAGCAAAATTAAAATTAAAGATTTCCGTCACACACAGAGTTTCGCAGAACTTGTGAACTTTTCAATTGTGCTACAGATGAAATTCTTCTAAAGTATGACATGTGTCTGCATTCTGTTTTGAGTTAATACCCTAACCACTTTTTGTTCAAATAATAGCAGAAGGTTTTTTGGGCTATGCCTCTACATGCTTTATAGATCTAAAGCTAGCGACATTTATCTTTGCAAAAAGACTTCAAGCTAAGCCAGATTGGATGAGGAGCATTTTGAATTTTCCTTTTGTTTATCTCGCCACGTGTTCTTTTGGTGTTGGGTCAGGACTTTGATTGGGACATTGCAGCACTTGAAAATGCTTTGATCTATTGCACTGTAGATCTTACTGTATGTTTACGTCATTACCCTGCTGAAAGGTGAACCTCCTTCACCAAGCGAATTGCAACCTCTAAGCTGGTTTTCTTCCAGAATTGCCCTGTATTTAGCTCCATCCATCTTCCCTTTGACTTTGGCCAGCTTCCTTGCCCCTGCTCTCAGCTGTTTCTCTAATAAAAACTTTCCTTGGCCTGCGTAGGTGATTGCTCAGTTGTCAGCTCACTTGGATGGCCCCGTGTTGAACAGTGATTGTACTTTGTGAATTGTTAAAAGTTGGGATCTTGCTTTGCTACTTAACTCTTTCTCAAAGTTCTTCACAAACTGTCTGCCGTGCTCCTTGGTCGTTTTGATGCTGCTTACTCTCTAACAAATCTCTGAGGCCTTCGCAGAACAGATTTATAAAAACTATGTAACTATGAAAATATGAAACTATTTGCTAATTAGATAACTATTGAAGGTGACTGGTGTCATAGTAAATATGGCTGAATCCAGATTCAGATTTAAAGTTTTGAAAATGTTTTCAAAACCATGCATCATTTTCATTATGCACAACTTTGTCAACTTTTATCCAAAATCCCAATAGAAACACAAAGCCTTATGGTTGCAACATGGCAAAATGTGATAAGGAATATTTTTTAAAAAGCACTGATTTGCGTAGATGTTTATTGTATACATTTCTATCTTCTGACCTCTGTCTCAAATATTTATCTATGAAAAGTAAAAGGTAAACACTCCTTCATCCCTACAGAAATTTCACTTTTTAATGCAGTACAAGCCAAGAGGAATTGTGTCTGATTGGATGGTTGATTGCTTGATTTCTATTTTGTTTATTGCACAAAAATTAATGGTGTTGGTAGTAATTGTTGGCTGACAACAATATACACTGTTGGTACTATCCCTATCTTGTCTGGGCTGCTACTGATGTTGTGTGGGCACACTGTATGGTCCCTCATTTTTAGTACTTTGATTGTTTTTTGGTTTTTATGTATTTTTAAAAAAGGTTTTTACTTGCTGTAACATTATTTACCCTTTTGGAACTCAAGTAAACCTGAACCTGATTAACCAGCATTAGCTGGGTTGCATAAAACTTTTCTTCATACAGTTTTTTTTTTTTAAATAGCATACCTGGAGGGATTTTTGCAGATTTTATTTTAAACGCTTATACATGAGAGGTTGCCTCCAGGAACCTGGTAGCTTTTCAATATTTTTCTGGATTTATGCGTTCTATGATTAATGAGGTCCATGTGAAATTACATTACAAAGGGTTAGAGAGAAGGATAAAAAGATTACATATAATTCAGTTTTTTGTGGATGCATACTTGCAGAAAATCCCCTGTGATTCAAAAGAAGCAGACACTTGAGTGATGAATATAATAAAGGCAACACAGCAACATTACAGCAGAGCTCTCCAGGGGTTAGCACCTATTCTGGTTGTGGTATTTCTATGTGAAACGCCTGGGTTCAGGTTATTAATGTCTGCAGTGCAGATGTATTCCTGTTTTAACCTGAAGAGAGAAAAACTACTAGGAAAAGCTGATGTATTTTACAGCAAAACAAAGAGGGAGGGTTGTAACCGTTTTTTCTTTTGCAATAACTCCCAGGAATATCAGTGACACGCACAAGAAGAAAACTGTTTGATGCATTTGCTTCCATTAAAAGCAAATCTTTAAGCTCAGACTGAGACCGTGATGGATGAAATTCTACACCAAGACAATAAGTTGTTTTCCTTTCAGGTCAAACATTCCCTCGTGCATTCATTGTTTCTCAGAAGCCTCTCCCCCACTTTCTTACTGCCTGCGCAAAGAGTACATTTCCTAAACAGCATGCTGTTTGCGTGTGTGTGTGTGTGGTGCATGTGGGGTGTGTAGAGGAAATGCTTCTGCCTTTCAGTAGCCTTATGTCTAAATTTAGAGTACCCCGGCTGTCAGAGGCCAGCTCGGACCGATGGCCGCTCAGGAAAGAGACTTGAGGCGTGTTAAAGTCGGGGACAAATTGTGTAAAGCTGGGCTGTGCTCAACTGAGAATAACACGTTTGCTCCTTGTACGCCCTGAAAAACAAGAGGATCTATAAATATCCCCAAACAGCAAAGAGAGTTTCAGGAAATGTGAATGCAATGGTGAACAATGTTAAATGGGGAGACATGTTGGGTCATCTATCATAAAACAAAATCATTTATGAGAAATGAAAGGTATGATCATCTAAGAGTCATTCTTAGGTCATAGATAAGGTTGAGATTACATTTACTGTAGTCATATGAGGAAAAAGACAACAAAAGGCCAACAATGCAAATCCAAACTTCCAAGGAACCGATTAGTGTGTCTTTTTTAAATCTGTTTGCAGGCAGTGGGTTGTTCATGTCTTTTTGATTATGAGATGTGCATCTATGTCTGTCTGTTTGGAGAGCAGCACCTCCTTTATTGACTCAGTTCCTGACAGACCCCTCTCGCCCCCTCTGTTGCTCGTTTGTCCTCTAATGTGATTCGGTTGTGCCAAAAGGAGATGACAGCAGCAAAGAGTCTCAGTTGGTTTGCCTCTGGGCTTTCCTTTAATGGGTTTTGGCGTATAACCAGGGACAAAACTTTGCTTTTTCCATCAGTATCATTTTGTATTTTAAATCAACATTTTGCCCAAATAATGCTGAAAAAACATTGACAGAGAGCTCAAATGCAAAATGGAAAAGTCTGGATGCAAAATCAATTATACGTTTTAAAAATTATAGGTCTGGGTAAGAAGAAAACAGTTTTAAAAAAAAATACTTCCAATTTTTTTTTGTTGAGCACTGCACCTCATTGGCCACCCCTTCCTTGTGGTTTTTAAAGCTCTCTTTAAAACTAAGTGAATATTTTCTAAATTAAACTAAGTATGTATTCAATTAGTGCTTGTTGCATATGCATGACTTGGAGCAGCAACAGCAAAAGCATCGTCTGCTCTAAGTTTCTGCTTGGATTTAAGTACGAAGCTGCTGGTTGTATAAGGGATAAATAAATGCACTCTCTGCCAGTGTTTACTTTGCAAATTGTGAGTTATAATAGAATTGAGAAAAGTCTTTAGGAACTGAACTGTAAAGATGCAGATTGATTTAAATTGATTGTATGTGGAAGACAAAATTAGCTTTCTACTGAAATCATCAGTATCATCAATGATATAAACCACATTTGTCTTTATTGAATTTGGATTTGTGCAGTGAAAATGGATGAGCTGAAATAAGTAAAAAATAAAATCAAACAAACTTGAATTTGAACTACTTTGAAAAACTTTACAAACTCTGTGAGATATTACAGCCATAAACTATTAATATTGAGTCAGGTACTGCTGTCAGTCTTTTGAGATTGTTGTTATGGTTCAAAGGCCACTGAAAAACTCACCATATATATATATATATATATATATATCTATATCTATATATATATATATATATATATATAGATAGATAGATATATATATCTATCTATCTATATATATATATATAAACCTAAAAGACTGATTCATTTAATTCAAATTATTATTATATTATATTATATTATATTATATTATATTATATTATATTATATTATATTATATTATATTATATTTATAGACCCAAAGAGGGAAATATTCACTTTGGATTATTCCCCATCCTCTGCCGCCCTCTAGTGGGTTCAACTAGAAGCTTCACTTCCTGTCGAGGTAGGAGGTCACCATTCCAGAAAACATGGCGGCCACCAGTAAAAGTACCGTGTTATTGAAAGCTGTGAAGAAAATAACCATCCAGTTCTGTCCGTTCGAGTCCAATGTCCGCTCAACAAGGTGAGGAACCTTCTCTCAGCTTTACTGTTGTGTTATAAAGCCGCAGTTTTACAAATGTTGTGTAATAATGGCAGGGTTGTTGTTGTTAGTGAGAAAATAGCAGATACTAACGAAGACCACCCATCAAGAACCAGGATTTGCCTATCGCTGTTCTAAAGGGTTAAAAAGCTGAAGCTGTCCTTTTTATTAATTGTTTAATGCACCTGCATATCGCTGGTTGTTCACAGTCAAGAGCTCGAAAGCAAAATGCTTATTGCTCAGCTGTAAAATTCAAGACATGAAGTGACTTCTCAAAGATAAAGTTTGTCCTTTCAATAGATGTAATAAGTAAGTCTAGATTTCTTGTATAGTTTTTCCACATTCAATTTTTCTTTCCTTAGTAGTTAAAAAAAAGTCTCCTATTACCTGATGGGGTTTCTCTAAAACCACTCTTATTAGGCTCAGAGGAAATAGTTAGCATGAAACATTCAGATTTTATTATTAATGATTATTCCTCCTCTTATGTTTATAATTGTTTTTTGTTTTAAAATTGAGGCCAGTGTTGAACCAGTGTCAGTGCAGCATGTCTCTGTCATTTATGGGATTGACTTCGTTTATCAACTAACATACAGTTAAGGTTTAATGCACCAGAGTAAGAACAATTTGTACATGTAGTCTTGATGTGGAGGACTCAAAGACCCCGATGCCTGCTTGTCTTTTCAGAGAGTTTCTGGCTCTGGTGGGTTCAGAGAAGGTCCGCTCCACCAACACGAACTGTGAGGTGATTTCTGTGGTGAAACATGACAAGTCGGAACCAGTAATCGACGTAACATATGGTGAGAAATCGGGCCATGTGCAGCTTAGCTGTTTTTTCCAATGAGTACCAGTTGAATCTTAATGGGATCTGATCTGTTGGGTCATGTTCTACTGCTCAACAGAAGGAACATCATAGGAGATTCAGTGTCTAATAAGTTATGATTATATTGTCTAAATGTACATAGACATGTTAATAAACTTTAACAGTTTAAACTGCCCAGTTCAGATGATTGTAGCACAAGAAGACAAAGACGATTTATATTCAGTAACATAGAATTTAATTAAGTTAAAATCAGTCCAGTTTATTCCACAACAACATAATCATATAATACAGTTAAAGTGGATCATTTAATGCCATTTGTTATAAAGTTATTTACATAACAAAGTCCAGCCCTTTGCATTGACCTTGACTTTGCAGCATTGCTTCATCGTGAACAAGCATGTGGTGACAGTGGAGAGGAAACTCTCCCCTTTAACAGGAAGAGCTGAAAGCAAACTGGCCTATTGGGAACACATGGAGCAAATACATATTATATTTAAGAAGAAGAGTTAGAGTTATTTCATGTATTTCATGGACAACCAATGCAGAGAAGCTAAAATTTGAGAAATCCTTACTGATCTTCATCAGAACTCTCGCTGGAGCATTTTGGATCACAATGAAGGCTTCCTAGTGACGTAGAGCTTCAGTAATTCAGCTTCCAAACAACAAATGCATAGAAAGAAACGTTCAAACATATTTCTAGTTTTAGCAGTACTGCAAAGGTAGAATTTGTTGTCTCCACCCATTAACTAATGAAGTCTGAATTTTATGCTTTATGCTCAACGAGTTGAGGGATGAGGATTGCTGTGTGATTGGAGTTGTGGTGTAAAATCTGCTTGTAGAATACAGTCATATAGAAAAATGTGGACAGCCAATGAAATGTTCAGTTCTTTTGGAAGAAAGGCTCATATATTGAATCCCTGACCTCTTTATTTTATCCTGTAAACAAAGCTCTTATAAACCACAAAAAAACCATCGTCCTCATTATTATAAAATCACCAAACACATTTTCTTAGCTAATAAAAAAGTTATTAGGACATCCTAATCCCTAACAGCTAGTGAATCCCTTCCCACTTTGGTTGAAAGGGAAAGTCTGAGGAAAGTTTAACAAGTTCTGAAGTCCTGGTCTCTGTCTACATTCTGTCTGGTGAACTTCAGTTTGTCCTTCATGGTAGAGAGTAAATGTTTCCTCTTTGCTCACCTCCCTTGAAAACTGAACTCTTCTGTCTTTTTGGTTGGAGAGGCATGCAACAACAGCATTAAGACTCTGTTCTATATTTTGTGACGACATTTTATTTTTTTTTAGAGACTTCTTTTCAACAACCTTCAACCTTCTCTCCGCGAGAGCTTCCTTGGACTGCCGGTTTTAAACGACCTTCACTTGTGGATCGTTTTCCGTAGTGTGAAGCAGCAGATTTATGCCCGTTTGTAACTTTTTTTTTCCATCCACGTTTTACCTCATTTACTTCCTGATGGTTTGATTAGCGTGAGCTACAGCACGTTTCTGCCCCACAGTACACAAATATTTGGCGTAGGTCAGCAGAGTCTCTTTGTGGTACTTGACATTTGCTCAGAGTTAACTTTCCCTGTGTTTCACTCCTCACACAGAGCCGCCTCCTCTGAGTCATCTCATTGTGTCTTCTGTTTTTTTTGTAACCACAGTGGACGGAGAGAGGCTGGTGATGAAGGGGGAATGGTTGACTTGCCGTGAGATGCTGAGCGCGTTTCAGTCCCGCTGCAAAGACAAGGACCCGCAGATCAAAGCCGGAGCCAAGAAATGACCACCTGTTTGAATTTGCTTGTATTTATATGTGTGTGTAATCTTGGAAATGTACAATAAAACAATATGTCTAGCTAAATATGACTCCTTTTGTAAGTTATATAGAATTGTTTAACACTCGTTGTGAATTTTGTTTTAACTCAATACTTTTTTGTAAGCGACAAACCAATCAGTTAAAATTGTTTTGCGTAACAAAGCTGGCTATAATAAGTACAGAGTCAGTTGAATCTAACATTTTGTTAGACACAGCTGGACTTTTATGAAATTAAGCAAAAAAAAATTAAAGCAGTCCAAGTGACATAAATATAAGATCAAGTTAACCATTTTCAATAGATTTTTTAATGTATTTGCATGAATGTTCATCCATTTGTCATTTCATCCATCCGCCTGTCCATCCATTGATGAATTTGTTTGTATGTTTGTCCTTTACCTCACAGTTATCAGCTAATACTCCAGATTAATATGTCTTGGCGCTGGTCATTCAGATTGCAATGCACAAATAAGCAAACATGAATGACATTTTCCCTGGTGGTGACTTTACTTCCCACTAAGCTTTTGAAACACATTTTTGCTTCTTAATGTGAGCCTCTCTCTCACTCTCATTCATCACCTGTATCTTGTTTGTTTGATTTCTCCACACCTGTTTTCTGGTAGTCAGTATTGGCCTAATATGAGTGAGCAGGTATTATTCCTCACTTTAAGATTCTCACGTTATTGGCTCTAGTTTGGAGTCACTTCAGATTAACTTCAATCATGTTATTGAATTCATGCTGTATCATTAAATTCTTGAACTGTTGAGTTCTTTAAGATTTTTTTTTATACATTCAGATCCTTCTGCAATAGATTCAAACATAGGACAAAAAAAGAAAAAAATGTTAAAAACCCAATTACGGTAAAAAAAAATATAAAAAAATACAGATTTAAAAAACAGCATTGTAAGTAAAAGGTTAGGATTATCGGAGGCGGGACTTAAATTATTTAAATATCTGACTTGTGTTGTGACATAGAGGGATGCGATTGGCTTCACGTGCGTTTACGGGGCAGGAAAAAAAAGCGAGCTGGCCCTTTAAAAGCACTCACTGCCTGACCAGTTCAACATACTGGTCAGAGAAAGTTACGATTTGCTGTGGAGGATAATCACACCAAAGACTGCGACAATGGTTGACCAGTTTGTGGGAACATGGAAGATGATTTCCAGTGAGAACTTTGACGACTACATGAAGGCACTGGGTGAGCCCTTATTAAATTAAGAAAAGTAGGTTCTTTATGAATTCTGAAGTCGCTGAATTTCCCCGAAATTTTATTCATATTTATTCTTCCGTGCTGCAGGTGTGGGGTTTGCCACCCGGCAGGTGGGGAACCGAACCAAGCCCAACTTCGTGATGAGCTTGGATGATCAGGGGATGATCTGTATGAAATCTCAGAGCGCCTTCAAAACTACCGAGGTCAAATTCAAGCTTAACGAGCCTTTCGATGAGACAACTGCTGATGACCGGAAGACCAGGGTTAGTTTGTTGGGTCTTAATGATTTCAACATTTGGAAGGAGTCGCAACTTTCAGGTTTCTTTAATTTTTGTTTTAAACCTCAATGCTGGAGTTTAACGGTGTCCCTCGCTCCTCTTCTCCTCCCTGCAGACTGTGGTTAGTCTGGACAACGGCAAGCTTATTCAGAAACAGAGTTGGGATGGTAAAGAAACGAACATCGAAAGGGAGATCTCTGATGGCAAACTCGTGGCGGTAAGTGTCTGTTTTTTTTTTTTTTTTTTAATGCCAATGAAGACCTGCCTTAATACTTCAAACTGCATGTTGTAGAGAAATGATGTCCAATGACTAAAGTTGTAAGATAGGATTTGCTTTTTATATTCTTGGATGATGTGGAAGAGCTGAGGGGTTCCTTTTGGAAGTCTTGAGTCACACTATAGAAGCAGAAAACTGAATCTAATTTTGCTTTCATTTCTGTTTCCATGTATATTAAGGGCAGGATTGGCTCAGCTAGTCTTCTAGTATTGTGAAAAGGCAAAAACTGAATTTTAACAAGCTATTTTTCCCCCCTTAAAATGCTGACATGAGATCAATTTTACCACACAAAATAAGCATAGTAATAGAAATTCATACTAAATCTTGTTTTCCCTCACTCTCTCCCTTGGCATTGCCTCCTGCATAACTTTCTAAAGACTTCCTCCAGATAACCTGTCTGCATTCTCTCCACAGAAATGCACAATGGGAGATGTTGTGGCTGTGAGGACGTACGTGAAGGAGTGATGATGCTGGATGACCGGCTCAGTTCAATGAGCATGCTCCCAAACTGAAATGGCATGTTCTGCTCCCTGTACAATTGTTGCCAAAGTCTGCTTTTTGTATCTTGTTGCCCTCATCTTGACACCATCATGGGGTTTTGTTTGAAACTCTTGTGGTGGATTTTGTGAATAAAAGCTTGAGAATTTGTCAAATATCTGACTTTTTTTTTTGTCAAGTCTTAATCAAGGTCGCGTTCTAAGATGTTCAAATGCTGGGGAATGTTTAAATGGATGTTCTCTGACTTCCAGATTTATCTAATGAGCTGGCTTCAAGTCCAAAAGCTGTTTCCACATGCTCAAGGCTTATGAAACTTTTTTTTTTTTTTTTTTTTCCTTTAAAGGTCAAAACTTTGAGCCATCCTGCATGGATGCCAGGGAATGTGAACTCTTTTTAGATGGTGTGTGGGGATTTATTTTTGGGGGGGGGCTGAACATTTCCCATTTCTAAATTACTGGCAGCTGTATGGTGCACAAGAGCATTCTGGGTATCCTTCCCTCCCTTGTTTACAAGTGGCGACAACCACTTTCCCATGACAGGAAAGGCAAGCCGATGGTACTGATTGAACCTGACGACTAAAACAGCTGAACCTGGACCTGTGGGACGGCACTCATTTTGGACAATAGACTTGGCAGCTGTGGAGGACATGCAACGTTTGACCTTCTGGGGAAGAGGCCAACTGAACAGGAATGTAATGGACTGTTGGTGAAGGTCAATGTGCTGAAGTTTGTTTACTAAATCCCTGTTTTCTACCCATCAAAACATTTTACTTCAGGTTAATCACCTTTCCTTGGTTCACAGTGATACAAATTCATTAACCCTGTATGGATGTTACATCCTGCAGTTTTACGGTATTAGAAATTCTGTTGAATGAATTTTATCATTGCGGAGAGAGGGAAATGGTTTGTTGGGCATTTAAGGATGGGAGGTTTTTGTCTCTGGATCAGGTTTTACTAATGAATATACATAAAAACAGCAAATATTTTAACCTATCCAAATAGGTCTAGAAATTGAGAAATATAAATGATCTTAAAACAGATTTTTCTATTTAGATATGCACATATTCTGAATGTCTGACTTCATAAAGGAATTTGACAGATTGATATTTCAATCTAACTCAAGATGCATTTTATGTGTCTTAAAATGAAACAGCTATGGGGAAAAAAACCCCCTGAGCAAAGTTGGGGCAGAAAACTGTTATCTCTTTATTCATTTAAAAAATACAGTCCGAAAGGATTCATCAATATAATTAACAAAACTTGATTTTATGCAAACATTTTTCCTTACAGCAGATAATGTGCATTTCAAAACTCTATTTAAGGAGATTTGAAATGAAAAATCTATAGGAAATCCATTAGATTAATGTATTTTTTTAAATCTAACCATTTTTTAACATGTAAATTTGACATTATACCGTTTCTCACTCCAAGAAACTTCTCTAACTTCCTCCCTATGCAACAAGAAGCTCTGTTTTTAATTTTGCTCCTCTTCCGTAATGATTCACAAATACTACACAGAGTTAAACAGTAGAATCTGGACAAACAAAACCCAAGCATGGCAAGCTGAATTCAAGTTTGTCTTTGTTGGAAATAACATAAGATTCAAGTGAAAGAATGTGAAAGGAATACCATTTCATTGCTTTAGCCTGAAGCCAGCTAACAGCAAACTGACTATGTTATGCAATAATTTCATCTCTTTTCATAGTTATTTTCCCCCAGCCTGATATGATTCTTTAATGGTGCAATCCCATAATTACAACTCTCCTAACCCTCATACTGACCAGCTGCATTCACGCTAAAAAGCAGCTGTATGTTCTGCATGTCCTTTGTTGTTCATTGCTTTACATACCAGAAAATTAATTGAGTAGTTTATCTTCCCAGTGGACCAGTTTAAGATGGTAACGCCTTTAACTAATATTACCTCTAAAGGTACAAGAATAATGGATCGTAATCTTTTATTCTCTGCTTTTATCTTGATTTGATTGCTGA